>NW_027442073.1:0-233274 GCF_048569485.1 Anomaloglossus baeobatrachus | reverse complement strand
TGTCACACGCAGCAACATCGCTAATGCGGCCGGATGTGCGTCACAAATTCCGTGACCCCAACGACTCGCATTAGCGATGTCGCAGCGTGTAAAGCCCCTTTAGTGGGAGTGGTGTACAGGGTCTTAGCAGTAAAGAGTATTCCATATTTCTGCCAGATACCCACAGAGATATTGAAATCTGAAAAAAGAGACTTCTGCTCATTGAAGGTAAGAACTGCTCACATAGCGTTCAACTCCACAGCAAACGTGTGCTCTAGCACTGGCATCTCAGCAGGGATATTCCCCTACTACACATGTGTGTCTGGGTCGCTGTGACAGTTTACAGGACATAACTCAGGGCACCTAGACAGAAGGCAGAGGGACTACTTTCTATTTCTGGTGTAGAGCTTAGTACAATATATATATATATACTATTACATGTGACACATGTACCTTGTATTACCATTATTCGCTGTATATGAACCCCTTTTCTCCGGGCATTATTTGTCTATAGCATTTTTCACGAACCTGAGGCAACTGAGAACCCTTCAGTGAAGGAATTCCACTAACCCTCACAATACCAACCAGGGGCCTCCCTGCAGTAACTCAGGTAGTTGTACCCATTCTCTTTCCGCATTCTATGTGTTCTTCTTCTTTCTTCTTTTTTTTTCTTTTTTCTTCTTTTTATTTCTATCATGTAGTTCAGGGGTTTATAGATATATGTCCTGCATCTCATATTTCCTTTAGTGGTGCTTCTTACCCATTCTCATATCATTTACCCTAGTATTTCATGATCCTGAGGCGACTGAGAACCCTTTAATAAAGGAATCCTTTTTCACTTGAATTGTCAAGTGATACTTTACCAGTGACTATCACGTAATGTTACAGGTAGTTGCATTTTCTTCTCTTCTTTCTCTCCTTTCTTCTTTGTCACACGGTCCATTGTGTTATAGCCCACGTGTCATGATAACACTTGTACCATCTTTTCATTTAGATTCCACCTACAATTATTTACCGATTCCAGTTCTGAAAATAGGCTTTCATCATCTACTCACTAGAATTCTCAAGTGCATAAGGTACTGAGACATATACATGTTCACACCATTATAAAGAACAAAGTATAAACATTGAGGTTTTTCTCACACCCATGTTCCTGTGTTCTTTGATATGATATGTGTTCATTTCCTTCACTATATAGGATTGCAAGTTTTCCATTTGTACCTTAATGGCAATGACGCTATACAATTGAACACATATCATCCTGTTATCCATATAGGTGTGTATTTACCTGCTTGACTATTTTTGGTTGTTTGATCCAGAATGTTTCTCCAGATAGGTCATGTGGAAATTTTCTTTCCTCAGTACAAATGTTTTCACTATTGGCTTTGGAAAAATTTTTTTGTATGTGCATCATGGTTATTTGACCCATTGTACTCTCAAGTAGCAATATATTGTACTGTTATGTTGTACTATGTACTAATTACGTGTTTATTATGGTTTTGTAACCCTTTATGATCTTAGATAACTTTATCCTTGATAAAGACCTAAAAACAAGGTCGAAACGTTGGATGAATTATCCTTTTGCACAAATAAAGAATTTCAGCATTCAAGAGTTCTTTTCTTACGTTATTGATCACTATAGTGTGCCAGAGCTATTTCTATTGAATTGACTCTTATTTTTTCTGAGCACCTGCTATATACACAGTGAGCCAGACATATTCAAGTTTCATTCAGAAGGCAGAGGGAAGCTTAGCAGCTGAGCCTATATCTTGGCTTGTGAGCATTAGAACAGGCCGGCGATTACAGGGTAAACATGAAAAATGTCCCAGCTTGCATTATGACTAGAACATGACAATATCCTTTTAAGTACTAACCTATGATGCGTTCCTAAGCAGTTGATGTTATATGTTCTACATTTCATTTTCTGCATACTTTACAAGTAGTAGAATTTGCTTTGATATAGGCAACTGGATTTTCACAATGAAAAGGCAAAGGATAACGCCCGAAAAAGACGCCATACATTATGTCAGTGCCATCACTGACAAACCTGGATTGACCATGAAATACATCAATCCCCTTAAAGGTGAGTTAAAACAAGTTTTAACTAAATTGCCTTAATATTGTCATGCATTAGAATGACTGTCTTAGGTAATGATAAATATTTTCTACAGGAAGAGGAGTGTTTGCTGAAACTGAAATCGAAAAAGGGAGTTTTGTTGCAGAATATCGAGGCGAGCTCACGTATGCACTTACGATGGTAGACAACTACTCGAGATTTATGGTTGTGGTACAAGTCAAAGATCTAATGGCCCATACTGCAGCGAAGGTCCTTCCAAGCACACTTATGCAGACCTCATGGCTACTCAGAGAGAGTCCTCACAGATCAAGGCACTGCCTTTGAAGCGGAAATCTTCAAGGACTTCTGCAGCTTTTACCGATGCAGGAAGATGCGCACTACACCCTACCATGCTCAAACCAATGGTTATCAACCTGCTCAGGACTTTACCCCATATTCCAGATGTGGCCTTACAAGTGATTTATAGAGGGTTAACAATACGTTGGGATCACCGGATCTAATCTCCCTTTTTATACACCCTAAAATCTTGTTTGCTTTAGAATAAACAATAACATCATAAAGGTATAGCAGTACCGTTTCAAAGTTTCGGTGTCCCAAGCAGCATTCCATCA
Source organism: Anomaloglossus baeobatrachus (assembly GCF_048569485.1). Lineage (NCBI taxonomy): Eukaryota > Metazoa > Chordata > Amphibia > Anura > Aromobatidae > Anomaloglossus > Anomaloglossus baeobatrachus. Next base: position 230,607 of record NW_027442073.1, on the reverse strand, counting down.
GCCTCTGGAAGGTTCCTGGCAAATTGCACAGCTCGAAGGGCATGCTTTTGAACTCGCAGAGGACCCATCGGGGTGGCAAAGGCGGTCTTCTCCCGGTCTGCCTCAGCAACGGACACTTGCCAATAGCGACTAGTGAGATCAAGGGTAGAAAAATAATTTGCAGTTCTCATGCAGCTAGCTATTCCTCAATACAGGGGAGTGGTGCTGTCCTTCTTCTTTAACAGGACCAACGGAGCTGCCCAGAGGCTACAACTGTCACGGATAACCCCCAGCCTCCTTCATGTTGCTCCAACATGTCCTTGGTACACTGGTAATGTGCAGGTAGTTTTGGCTTATATCTCTCTTTGATGGGTGGGTGTGCACTTGTGGGGATGTAGTGTTTGACCCCCTTTTATTCTTCAAAAGTCTAGCGGATGTTTGCTGAAGACTTGCTCGTATTCTTGCACTAGCCTGTAGACCCCCTTCTTGTGATGTGAAGGTGTGGAGTCAGTGCCTACGTGTAATTCCTTACACCACTCCTCTGGCTGACTTGGTGAGCTGTCACTGAATGGGTGGGCTGAAGCAATGGTGGATGCTGCTGTTTGGATAGCATGTGGTATCTACTGAGAACAGCTTATCAATGGTGGCAAATCGGAGCAGCTTAATCTCTTGCTCTCCGCAGTTCAACACTCTCATGGGCACTCTTCCCTTCCATATTAATGAATAAAACTATGATGTAAATAGCATATAGATACCCCACAAATGCAGATAAAAGTAGGTTATGGGAAAAGGGGGAAGAGAGAAACAGGAAAATAGTGGAATAAAGTATACCTTCCAGGTGGGAGAGGAAATGGCAGCACAGCCAGTGGAGGTGAAGCAAGGGGAGCCTGCAACTAAAGAGTTGAGAGCGTTATCACATGGTGACTGAGCCTGATTGTAACGGGAGCATAGAGGTGCCGATCCTGTCTTACCTGCGTTGGTGTAGAAGTGGGTGTCCTGTGGTGGAGTCAGCTGTGTGCAGTGGTGGCCGTGGGGTTCTTTTATGTGCGACCGTAGTAATAGCTGCGCCCACTTCCTGTATGGGAGTGGAATGCAGTGAGGCTAATGGAACGCACGCCTGCGCATTTGTGTTTAACGTCGCGCATGTGCAGAACGGAGAAAAGGCTGCGCTCACTTCCTAATGAAAGGGAGTGAGACGCAGCTGGGAAGGAAGGGAAAAGATTAGGGTTTGGGGATGATGAAAGGGGCTTTCTACGGGCAAGGATGGCAAAGGGTGGCAGTGACGGAAAGTCAGGCAGCCTGTCCTGTCCCTGTCCCTGTCCGTCCGTCTTTTTGTATCATGAATTGGAAAGACTGCAAGGGGGAGGGGAGGTGCTTGGAGGAGGAGGAGTTATTCAGATTAATTGCAGTGGGCGGCGGCTGCAAAAAGCATCATTCTTCTTGTTTTTGCTCTGCAAAACAGCCTTTTCAAGGGTTGGCTTGGGTGACAAAATGTCTTCTGTAGGCGTGGGTTTGTCTCCCCTCTCCCTAAGATGTGTCCGGTATAGGCCAGGGTGCCACTCAAGGCCGTAACCAATTCGGGTTATAGCTTCTCGGCCTTTTGGCTAAGATCAAGTGTAGTTTCGGAGGACGCTACCTTGGTCGGTACTGGAAGGTGCCTGGGATTGCACGTCTGCCGGCCTTGAGGAAGTGTGTGCGCCTTCTGGTGACACATAGCCCTCTTGTGCCTGGACGGTTCCCAGGCAACGGGAGGCGATCACCTTTGTTATTTTGAAGTCCTACTGATAAACAGAAAAAAAAAAAAAATTAAATCTGTTCTTATCAGTTTAATATCTGATACGTCCCCTCTCTGGGGACCATATATTAAATGGATTTTTAGAACAAGGAGATGGAAAAAATCTTGCTCTGTCCACTCCACGCATTGACCTGGTAATTGCAGTACCTCCCAGGACCGGTGCACCCCTTCTTAACCCAGTTTCCAAAAGCAGAACTCAATTCACCTGATTCAAATGAGCCCCATTAGTGAATTGAAAGAAAGCAAAAACTTTATATGCACCTCAATTTGGCCAATTCACTTTTCACACTTTCACCCTTTTTTTTATCTTTCACACCTTTTACTTGCTTATTGATGCAAAAGCTGTGCCAAATAGCAAACTCATCTCCACTCAACTTGACCAACTCTGCTATGGTCCCGTGCAGTATCTTATTCTCAGTCTTATCTAGATCATTTGCATTGAATAGAATAGATCCCTTTTGGACACATTGGATTCAGCTGCTGCAGTGACTGCAGGTGTTAGAAGATGCAGACTTGGCATCAGGTGCTGTCTATCAGATTCCACTCCAATTAAAGCTTCCATTGTTTTTCGGTGTTTTCTTTGAGCAATGATGATGTCTTTAGTGATCTGTTGGCTCCCTCTCCTGGAGGAAGAGTTTGCTTGCTCTTGGACTTTCAAAAAGAGAGGTCATGATAGACATTTAGCTTCTGAGCCAATTGGGGACAGTCATGGGTGATGAATGTTTTGCAACCTGCTGCGAAGCCTGATACCGCAATATAAGGAACGTCAAATACTAAGAATGCGTGCGGCCTATGAAAGAATTAGTACTTTCCAATTAAGCATACTTAAACGGCTAATTGGGAATAGACAAACTGTAAAAAGCCCTCTGAGAAAGCCCCTCTCTAACCTTTGTTAGTAAGCTTTTCTGTAGTCTGCCTGTTGATGTATTTTTCCGTTTGAACAGTGCACAACATGAAGTGACGGAACACTGGCTTGTCACAATGTCCCCCGCTGACATCACGATAGCGCTGCTGCCTAGAAAGCCAGCTGCGCAGCAGAAGTTGCTCTTTGGGTGGGATGGTGGGCTAATGTATCTATTCCTGCTTGGTGTGAGTTTGACATGATCTAGAGCAACGAGTTCCAGCGGCTAGCGGTTTGATTATTGGCTGTAATGGGGCTTTCTGGCTGGTGCCAGCCTTTCTTCTTAGCACACAGGAACCACAATCCCTACACCATGCTTCGATGGATCTCTCATCCCAGCCCAGTAAAACTACATATTTCACACAGTTATAAGCAGCCCATGGGCATTCACCTGGATTAAAACCCATAACAGCTCATAGACCAAACAATCAATCTACCACTGGACCAAAGACAGGAAGCTAAATCCACTGCCTGCGGTAACTAACTTAATCCTATAGTCTACTCACACAACAAACCCAAGAGAAAGGAAAAAAACATGGCTTCGATTATCCATCCAATGAAAACGCATAACCATTGTGAGCCATTGGACAATGCAATTGCACACATGGTGACATGGTGCACGGCCCAATGAATCAAGTCTGTACTTCATATTCACGGTTTAAGCCCTTGGGTTCTAATGTGTCCAGAGTACATATCCAGAAAGATTCCCTTTCTTTGTGCTAAGCACAAGTCAACAATACGTTGTAAGCAGATTCTATTACCAGTCCCACACCATTTTGTGACGCATAATCGCACAGTGGCCCAATTAAGATTCCAAGTCATCGAACATGTCCCAGCCATACGCAGAGGAGGCGATAGAATTAGGAAGCTCAAAGAAAGGGAATCTTTCTGGATATATACTCTGGGCACGTTGGAACCCAAGGGGCTTAAACCATGAATATGAAGAACCGACTTGATTCATTGGGCCGTGCACATTTTTTCTAACGCCCGGTTCTTTTTCGTGTTCACACTATATATGGTTCCAGTATGTATGGAGTTCCATTCTTCCTTGTTTTTTATTTGTCATGTTTGTCTGATTACCTTGTCTAACAGTTTTTTCTCCCCTTTCTTTACCTTCCAGGTTTCCCATAGTCACGTGAAATATCCCTGTTGCACTTGATTACGGCTCACTATTCACTATAGATGTCTTATATCTAACATCACACTCTCACCCATCAGCACTCTATAGGTTTGTATAAGGTATGCGCTTACACATCCGGTCCCTCCATAGGTATTTCCACTTATGTAGCACTATCCCTATGATCACTCATAACTCATACCCTTGTAGTCAATTACAGCCTCCTCTCTCCCCTCTCCCCTTCTCCCTTTCCATCTATAATTTTGCCAGTACAATATTAGTTTACATTAGGCACACACTCACATATTCCTTTCCTTAGTGACTTATTGTAATTCACATTCGCATACAATTCTCTATGCCTGCCCCATTACTACATTCATACCTACTTGACCCTATCCTGATACCCCTTGTCCTCACCTTGTTGGTCCCTACACCTGTTATCATCTCCTTTCCTGTGTCTGTCTTGTCACACAACACATTTTAGCATATCCCTATGTGCTCCTTATTACCTGTCCTGCCTATTAGAATTATGTCCATTATGTCCATGCATGGCCCAATGAATCAAGTCTGTACTTCATATTCATGGTTTAAGCCTTTGGGTTCCAATGTGCCCAGAGTATAATATCCAGAAAGATTCCCTTTCTTTGAGCTTCCTAATTCTATTGCCTCCTCTACGTATGGCTTGGACATGTTCGATGACTTGGAATCTTAATTGGATCACTGTGTGATTATGCGTCACAAATGGTGTGGGACTGGTAATAGAATCTGCTTACAATGTATTGTTGACTTGTGTTTAGCTCAAAGAAAGAGAATCTTTCTGGATATGTACTCTGGGCACATTAGAACCCAAGGGCTTAAACCGTGATATGAAGTAAAAGACTTGATTCATTGGCCGTGCACCATGTCACCATGTGTCCAATTGCATTGTCCAATGGCTCACAATGGTTATGCGTTTTCATTGGATGGATAATCGAAGCCATGTTTTTTTCCTTTCTGTTGGGTTTGTTGTGTGAGTAGCCTATAGGATTAAGTTGGTTACCGCAGGCAGTGGATTTAACTCCTGTCTTTGGTCCAGTGGTAGATGGATTGTCTGGTCTATGAGCTGTTATTGGTTTGAATGCAGGTGAATGCCCATGGGCTGCTTATGACTGTGTAAAATATGTAGTTTTACTGGGCTGGGATGAGAGAATCCATTGAGGCATGGTGTAGGGATTGTGGTTCCTGTGTGCTAAGAAGAGAGGCTGGCACCAGCCAGGAAAGCCCCATTGCAGCCAATAATCACTTAATAACTTTTTTCAACTTGTCATCATATGGGAGGCCTTCCATTCCTTGTAGTAGTCTAGTTGCCACCTTTGAACTGACTCTAACTTCTGAATGTCCTTTTTAAAATGTGGAGCCCAAAACTGGTTCCCATATTCCAGATGTAGCCTTACAAGTGATTTATAGAGGTTGATCATCTTTACTTATCATTTAAAACTTTCAAACTGGTACACTCAACACATAAAGCCCCCCCCTTTTAAAGAGTAGTTTCCCTGTACCTAAGTGGGGGTCTACCTAGGTTGGAGCGAGTGGACCTTCGGGGTCCGGTGTCAGTGGTGACAGGCAGTGGGGCAGAGGGAACAGTCAGTTCCTCCTCCCTGCTATCATGTGGGGCAGGCGGAGGCGTAGGGGAGCTGGGTACAGGTACATCCCCTGGCACTGGCTCGCGGTTAACCGTTTCCATCATTTTCTTCATCCACGGGTTGTGGAACAGTATCACTGGAAGGATCACCGCACCGTTCTGTGTAGGCCAGTCTGCTGGAAAATCACCCATCATGGTGTGGATTACCTCTTTTTCCTTCTCCACTGGACTGGGAACTGGAGCCTCATCCGCTACTCTCAATGCTGGTGGGCACTTCTTCAGGTGGTCTCGGGAAACCGTGGCCAAAGTCCCCCCCTGGTCACGCTGATCTGGTAGGCCTTCCCATTCTCCCGATCCTGTGGGCTGGACTACATACGGGGTTTTTTCCCATTGATCATCCAGCTTGTGGGCCCTTCTTTTCCGCTTCAGCACTACATCCCCCAGGTTGGAAGGAACCGGCAGGCGCCTTCTTGTTGAAGCACTGCTCCTGTTGTCCCCCGACTCCGGCACAAGTTCTTTTCAACATACTCCTGGACCTGTCGGTACTGTGTCCTCCGCCGAGTGTCCCATTCAGCTGTCGACAGGAGTGCTTCTGAAGCTTCCAAGCCCATTTCCAGATCCACTGGTAGCCGGCCGGGACGAGCTCTCATCAGGTATGCTGGAGTGCATTTTCGTAGAGCTGGAAGGGATGTTGTTGTACATATCGACCAGGTCAGGTAGCTTCTCCAGCCACAGGTTCCGCTCTTCCAGTGGTAACGTCTTGAGGAGGCCCCAGGACCAAGTGGTTCATCTTTTCACAAATGCCATTGGTTTGGGCGTGGTAAGGCGTGGTCCGGATTTTCTTGCAGCCGTACAACTGGCAGAATTCCTGGAATACCTCTGCTTCAAAGGCCGGACCCTGGTCGGTAAGCACCCTCTCCGGGTACCAATGCGGTCAACAGAAATAAGCCTGGAAAGGCTTAGCAGCGGTGCGGCCGGTTAAGTCCTTAACTGGGACAACCACCAGGAACCTCGAGTAGTGGTCTACGATGGTCAGAGCGTAGGTGTACCCACTTCGGCTGGGGGTGAGCCTTTACATGGTCAAGGGGAACCAGCTCCAGCGGTTGGTGTGTAATGATCGGGTGTAGGGGTGCCTTCTGGCTGGCCTCGTCCTTCCTTCTCAATGCGCAAGGGCCACATCTCGGCACCAGGCCTCCACAGATTCCCGCATTCCACTCCAATAGAACCGCTCTCTTAACAACATCTCTAGCTTCTTCCACCCGAAGTGCACTGCACCATCATGGTATGCTTGCAGGACGGTGGGCACTTTAGCCTGGGGAATCACCAGCTGGCGGATCTTCTCGTGAGTCTTTGGATTAATCAGCTCGCGATACAACTTCCCCTGGTGTAGGTATAGCCGGGTCCGTTCTTGCCACAGACGTTGGGCTTCGGCAGGGGCAGCAGGGTCTATCCCAGCAGAACCCTGTTCCACTAGAGTCTTGACCAGGCGGACAGCAGGTGCCTGGTCCTGAGCTTCCTGCCAGTCCTGTCGGGGCAGCGGATCCAGGTTCACCCGTTGTTGGTAGACGTGCACCTTCTCAGTGAATGGCCGTGAAATGCAGGCAACTCGATCTCTTCGAGGTCATCATCCTCTGGCCCCTCTTCCGACAGGTGGGGCATCCGGGAGAGTGCATTGGCATTGACGTTGGTACGGCCGGCCGGTACTTGATGGTGAAATCGTAGTTGGCTAACCTGGTCACCCACCGCTGCTCCAACGCGCCCAGCTTGGCCGTATCTAGATGGGTCAGCAGGTTATTGTCTGTGTACCGCGGTGAACTTGGCTGCTGCCAGGTAATGGCGGAAACGCTCGGTGATAGCCCACACCAGTGCCAAGAGCTCAAGCTTGAAGGAGATGTAGTTCTCAGGGTTCCTCTCAGTCGGTCGGAGTTTTCGGCTAGCATAAGCTATTACCTTTTCCCTTCTGTCTTGGACCTGGGATAGAACAGCCCCCAAGCCCACATTGCTGGCGTCGGTGTAGAGGATGAATGGGCGGCTGTAGTCAGGGTACGCTAGGATTTCCTCTCCGGTCAGGGCTGTTCTCAGCTGGCGGAAGGATTCCTCATGCTTTTCTTCCCACACCAATGGGGCTACTAGGGATCTACCACCCTTGGTCTGTCCTACGAGGAGGTCTTGCATGGGGGCAGCCATCTTTGTGTACCCCTTAATGAAGCGACGGTAATATCCCCACCAGGCCCAGAAACTGCCTCACTTCCCTCACTGTGGTCGGTCTCGGCCAGTCTTGGATGGCGGTGATCTTCTCGGGGTTGGGGCGACACCTTCCGCACCAACCACATGTCCTAGGTACTGCACTCTGGGGTTTCAGCAGATGACACTTTGAGGGCTTCAACTTCATCCCATACTTGGCAAGGGACGCGAACACTCTCGGCTAGGTGCTCCAGGTGGGCTTCATACGTCTGTGAGTACACAATCACATCATCCAAGTACAGCAAAACGGTCCCATAGGCAGTCTTCTCTCGGTCTTCCGGTGCCACGGCCACCTGCCAGTACCCGCTGGTGAGGTCAAGGGTGGAGAAGTAGTTAGCGGTTCTCAGCGAGGCCAGGGACTCTTTGATGCGGGGCAGAGGGTAAGCATCCTTATGCGTTATCTGGTTAATCTTCCGGTAATCCACACACATCCGCATGGTGCCATCCTTCTTCTTAACCAGCACCAACGGAGCGGCCCAGGGACTACAGCTGTCCCTAATAACCTCTGCCTCCTTCATGTTCCTCAACATGTCTTTGGCGCATTGGTAGTGCGCAGGGGGAATAGGCCTGTATCTCTCTTTAATAGGGGAGTGTGTACCGGTAGGGATGTGGTGTTGAACCCCTTTAATCTGCCCAAAATCTAGAGGGTGCTTGCTAAAAACCCGCTCATACTCCTGTACCACCCGGTATACCCCTTCCTTGTGGTGTATGGGGGTATCATCAGTGCCGACATGTAGCTCTCGATACCACTCGCCTAACTCCCCCAGGGATGAGTGGGAACCGGCAGCAGGCGGTGTGACCGGGGGAACGGCTTCATGGATCGTGTGGGGATCTAGAGTGAACAATTTGGCAAGGGTAGCGTACCGGGTGGTGCATGAATGCACACATATTGGTTTTATAATCTTATTGTATTACTTTATATTCTTATTTCACTTGTGCATATCTCCACCATAATCCTGGCTAAGAAATATAGCTTTTTTTGGGGTACACAGGTAGTAAGGTCTTCTTTCTATTTCTTTAGGGGTGATATAGCCTGGTGGAACTCTAGACCTCTAACATTATATATGCACCCTTTTTCTTTATGGTTCTTGGACACCTTATAACATTCTTCCATACATATATATCTTTCTCATAAATTATAAATAATTAGGCATTTTTATATATTTTATTTACATTTTCATAAATAACTTTTTACAAAGCATGGGGGACATTCTCACATACATATAATTTTCATGTACGCATTCTGAAAATTTACGCATAAACCGTACACACTCCTTTTTGTAACAATTTCTATAACTCATTCGCTGAACTCTCATCCCGGATATTCATTCTTACACCGAATTTCCTGTTATAACACAACATTCATGATTTTTATTCAATTTATTTTTATTTTTTAGGTTTATTAGTAGTGATGAGCGAGTACTAAAAAGCTCGGGTGCTCGAAGCTCGGGCCGAGCCTCCCAAGATACTCGTGTACTCGGCCCGAGCACCGAGCCCAATGTTATCCTATGGGAGACCCGAGTATTTTTGTGAAATGACCACCGGCAGCATGTAGAAACCCTAAAAATGGCACAAAAGTCTCCGAAGAGTGCTCAAATGACATGGCAACAGCATGGGGAAGACCCCTTGAAGCATTTATCACTCAAAAGTCACAGCTGTGAATAATTTTGTCCACGTTTTACGCCATTTTTACGGACTCACCAGAAAACCTTCCAAAATGACACCAAAATGATTTTTCATAGCGGAAATGTTAAGGGCACATACCCAATAGTGAGATAGAGCTAATGTATGTTACTTTTTGAGATCAATACATGAAAGATTTTACGTAAAACATTGTGTGGCACTCCGATGTCCCTGAGAAGAGACGTACATAAAGGCCTCTGAGTCTAATGTGCCCATTTTGAGGAACTGAGTCTTTGTAGTATTTTCCTTTGCCAGGGCAGTCCAAAATTGTGAGGTTCACCAATGCCCCTGCATACAGACGTGCATGATGGCCTGTAAACCTGAAGTGCCCATTGTAAGGAAGTGGGTCTATTGTAGTATAGCCCTTAGGCAGGGCAGCCAAAAATTGGGAGGCTCCACGTTGTCCCTGGATAGAGACGTGCATGAGGGCCTCAAAACATTAAGTGTCCAGTGTCAGGAAGTGGGTGTATTATAGTATAGCCCTTAGGCAGGGCAGCCAAAAATTGGGAGGCTCTACGTTGTCCCTGGATAGAGACGTGCATGAGGGCCTGTAAACCTGAAGTGCCCATTGGAAGGAAGTGGGTCTTTTGTAGTATAGCCCTTTGGCAGGGCAGCCAAAAATTGGGAGGCTCCACGTTGTCCCTGGATAGAGACGTGCATGAGGGCCTGTAAACCTGAAGTGCCCATTGGAAGGAAGTGGGTCTTTTGTAGTATAGCCCTTTGGCAGGGCAGCCAAAAATTGGGAGGCTCCACGTTGTCCCTGGATAGAGACGTGCATGAGGGCCTCAAAACATTAAGTGTCCATTGTCAGGAAGTGGGTGTATTATAGTATAGCCCTTTGGCAGGGCAGCCAAAAATTGGGAGGCTCCACGTTGTCCCTGGATAGAGACGTGCATGAGGGCCTCAAAACATTAAGTGTCCATTGTCAGGAAGTGGGTGTATTATAGTATAGCCCTTAGGCAGGGCAGCCAAAAATTGGGAGGCTCCACGTTGTCCCTGGATAGAGACGTGCATGAGGGCCTCAAAACATTAAGTGTCCATTGTCAGGAAGTGGGTCTTTTGTAGTATAGCCCTTTGGCAGGGCAGCCAAAAATTGGGAGGCTCCACGTTGTCCCTGGATAGAGACGTGCATGAGGGCCTCAAAACATTAAGTGTCCATTGTCAGGAAGTGGGTGTATTATAGTATAGCCCTTAGGCAGGGCAGCCAAAAATTGGGAGGCTCCACGTTGTCCCTGGATAGAGACGTGCATGAGGGCCTCAAAACATTAAGTGTCCATTGTCAGGAAGTGGGTCTTTTGTAGTATAGCCCTTTGGCAGGGCAGCCAAAAATTGGGAGGCTCCACGTTGTCCCTGGATAGGGACGTGCATGAGGGCCTCAAAACATTAAGTGTCCATTGTCAGGAAGTGGGTGTATTATAGTATAGCCCTTTGGCAGGGCAGCCAAAAATTGGGAGGCTCCACGTTGTCCCTGCATAGAGACGTGCATGAGGGCCTCAAAACATTGTTCCCATTGCAAAGGAGCGGGTCTCCTGTCGTTGTAATGTCCATTCTGCAAAGAATGGGCGAAAAAAATTACCACTGGGGGTATACCTGAAACAAAGGCCTAACTCTTGTAACGGTCATCATGGTGGCGCATGAGGAGAAGGAGGAGCAGTCCAGCGATTATCCAAAGTCCAGAAGTGTGTACCCATGGGTGACTGGAGGTACATGGCAAATTCCCGTTACAAACTTTAAATTCCGCTCTCATTTGCTGGTGGTGTGGTGAAGTCTGGCCCAATCCAACCCTTGTTCATCTTGATCAGAGTCAGCCTGTCAGCATTTTCAGTTGACAGGCGGGTGCGTTTATCTGTAATGATTCCACCTGCGGCACTAAAAACACGCTCTGACAAAACGCTAGCGGCAGGGCAGGCCAGGACTTCCAAGGCGTAGAGAGCCAATTCATGCCACGTGTCCACCTTGGATACCCAATAATTGTAAGGCACAGAGGAATGTCGGAGTACAGTTGTTCGATCTGCAAGGTACTCCTTGAGCATCTGGGCAAACTTAGGATTTCTTGTGGCACTACCCCGCACCTCAGGGGCTGTGGTACGTGAGGGGCTGAGAAAACTGTCCCACATCTTAAAGACTGTTCCCCTACCTCTGGCGGATTGGACTTGTGCCTCTCTCGGCTGTACGCCTTGGTTGTCCACTGATTCCTGACCTATGCCGCTAGCGTTTTGTGAGGGGAATGCTTTGCCTACTTCCGTGACTATGGCCTTCCGGAACTGCTGCATTTTGGTTGACCTCTCCGCCTCGGGAATAAGAGACATAAAGTTCTCCTTGTAGCGTGGGTCTAACAGTGTTACCAACCAGTAATGATTGTCGGCCAAGATGTTCTTAACGCGAGGGTCACGAGACAGGCAGCTTACCATAAAGTCAGCCATGTGCGCCAGACTCTTAACAGCCAGGACTTCAGTAGCCTGACCAACACGTTGACTGAACATGCTGTCCTCCTCCTCCTCCTCCTCCTCCTCCTCATCTACCCTGTCCTCTGGCCAGCCACGCTGAACCGAGGATATGACTGGTGTGCATGTCATATCCTCAATTTGGCCGGAGATTTGCTCCATGTCTTCATCCTCCTCCTCGTCATAGTCCTCCACTGCACGTTGTGATGAGACGAGGCTGGGCTGTGTGTTATCACCCACACCCACTACTGTTTCTTGCTGCAACTCATCGCGCTCCGCCTGCAATGCATCATGTTTGGTTTTGAGCAGAGACCGTTTTAGAAGGCAGAGTAGCGGTATGGTGACGCTAATAATGGCGTCATCTTATACCTTTATGATGTTATTGTTTATTCTAAAGCAAACAAGATTTTAGGGTGTATAAAAAGGGAGATTAGATCCGGTGATCCCAACGTATTGTTAACCCTCTATAAATCACTTGTAAGGCCACATCTGGAATATGGGGTAAAGTCCTGAACAGGTTGATAACCATTGGTTTGAGCATGGTAGGGTGTAGTGCGCATCTTCCTGCATCCGCCATAACCTTCCCTTAGGATATACTGTGCCCTTATCAGATTGGTTGTACAAGGTTGCTTCTCTTATTGGATGGATTTCAAGCTGCATGGATAATGTTCATTTAAATGATGTGGATAGAAAGACTGAAGATATCTACATGTAGTCCATCATGAATCAATACTATTTTACACAGTCATAAGCAGCCCATGGGCATTCACCTGCATTCAAACCAATAACAGCTCATAGACCAGACAATCCATCTACCACTGGACCAAAGACAGGAAGTTAAATCCACTGCCTGCGGTAACCAACTTAATCCTATAGGCTACTCACACAACAAACCCAACAGAAAGGAAAAAAACATGGCTTCGATTATCCATCCAATGAAAACGCATAACCATTGTGAGCCATTGGACAATGCAATTGGACACTTGGTGACATGGTGCACGGCCCAATGAATCAAGTCTTTACTTCATATTCACGGTTTAAGCCCTTGGGTTCTAATGTGCCCAGAGTACATATCCAGAAAGATTCTCTTTCTTTGAGCTAAACACAAGTCAACAATACATTGTAAGCAGATTCTATTACCAGTCCCACACCATTTTGTGACGCATAATCACACAGTGATCCAATTAACATTCCAAGTCATCGAACATGTCCAAGCCATACGCAGAGGAGGCAATAGAATTGGGAAGCTCAAAGAAAGGGAATCTTTCTGGATATATACTCTGGGCACATTGGAACCCAAAGGCTTAAACCATGAATATGAAGTACAGACTTGATTCATTGGGCCATGCATGGACATAATGGACATAATTCTAATAGGCAGGACAGGTAATAAGGAGCACAAGTTATATGCTAAAATGTGTTGTGTGACAAGACAGACACAGGAAAGGACATGATAACAGGTGTAGGGACCAACAAGGTGAGACAAGGGGTATCAGGATAGGGTCAAGTAGGTATGAATGTAGTAATGGGGCAGGCATAGAGAATTGTATGTGAATGTGAATTACAATAAATCACTAAGGAAAGGAATATGTGAGTGTGTGCCTAATGTAAACTAATATTGTACTGGCAAAATTATAGATGGAAAGGGAGAAGGGGAGGGGGGGAGAGAGGAGGCTGTAATTGACTACAAGGGTATGAGTTATGAGTGATCATAGGGATAGTGTTACATAAGTGGAAATACCTATGGAGGACCGGATGTGTAAGCGCATACCTTATACAAACCTATAGAGTGCTGATGGGTGAGAGTGTGATGTTAGATATAAGACATCCTATAGTGAATAGTGAGCCGTAATCAAGTGCAACAGGGATATTTCACGTGACTATGGGAACCTGGAAGGTAAAGAAAGGGGAGAAAAAACTGTTAGACAAGGTAATCAGACATAATGTAACCAGTTGATCAGACATGATCACCTGGTTTGAGACCCCCTGCCTTACACTATATAGATATCATGTTCATTCCCCATCTATCTTGCTCAGGAGAGCATCTCCCTCCCCCGGCACCAAGAGCAGCTCATACTGAATTGTTACATTGACTAGTAACACTGCACACAGAAATGCACCTTAATATTCCACTGTTAACCCTTTCCTCCCAGCAGTAACACACAACTCCTCACCTTGATATCATGGTGATTTATGGTCAGAATGACTTCAATGCGATCAGTGATTTCTATTCTAGCTCTGCTCACATAGATTTTATATCCACACTCAACTATAGGCCGTTCTTCATATTTTGGGGGCTTTTAGTCAGATATACTAGTTTGTGCCTGTATAGTATTGGTGTAGATGGGAGTGTAGGGCATGGGTTACATGGCACTGTGGTGGAATACTGATGGGAGGTATTGGTGCTGTGTTTGATGCTTCTACTGGGTATTTTCCTACAAATACTGGAACAGCTCACTGCTTAGAATGATCCTTCCCAGCTCTATAATATATTATATATACCCCACAATGCAGGCTCACACACACATTTGTCTCAAGTGTGTTGTAGGGACACAGATACAGTCTTGGTCATGTGACTAAAGGCTACTTTACACACTGCGATATCGGTCCCGATATCGCTAGTGTGGGTACCCGCCCCCATCTGTTGCGCGACACGGGCAAATCGCTGCCCATGCCGCACAACACCGACCAGACCCGTCACACATACTTACCTGCCCGGCGACGTCGCTGTGTCCGGCGAACCGCCTCCTTTCTAAGGGGGCGGTCCGTGCGGCGTCACAGCGACGTCACTGAGCGACCGCCCAATAGCAGCGGAGGGGCGGAGATGAGTGGCCGGAACATCCCGCCCACCTCCTTCCTTCCTCATAGCGGCTGGGAGGCAGGTAAGGAGAGGTTCCTCGTTTCTGCGGTGTCACACGGAGCGATGTGTGCTACCGCAGGAGCGACGAACTACATCGTTACTGCTGCAGTAACGATAATCGAGAATGGAGACCCATGTCACCGATGAGCGATTTTGCACGTTTTTGCAACGATGCAAAATCGCTCATCGGTATCACACGCAGCAACATCGCTAATGCGGCCGGATGTGCGTCACAAATTCCGTGACCCCAACGACTCCGCATTAGCGATGTCGCAGCGTGTAAAGCCCCCTTTAGTGGGAGTGGTGTACAGGGTCTTAGCAGTAAAGAGTATTCCATATTTCTGCCAGATACCCACAGAGATATTGAAATCTGAAAAAAGAGACTTCTGCTCATTGAAGGTAAGAACTGCTCACATAGCGTTCAACTCCACAGCAAACGAGTGCTCTAGCACTGGCATCTCAGCAGGGATATTCCCCTACTACACATGTGTGTCTAGGTCACTGTGACAGTTTACAGGACATAACTCAGGGCACCTAGACAGAAGGCAGAGGGACTACTTTCTATTTCTGGTGTAGAGCTTAGTACAATATATATATATTTATACTATTACATGGGACACATGTACCTTGTATTACCATTATTCGCTGTATATGAACCCCTTTTCTCCAGGCATTATTTGTCTATAGCATTTTTCACGAACCTGAGGCAACTGAGAACCCTTCAGTGAAGGAATTCCACTAACCCTCACAATACCTACCAGGGGCCTCCCTGCAGTAACTCAGGTAGTTGTACCCATTCTCTTTCCGCATTCTATGTGTTCTTCTTCTTTCTTCTTTTTTTTCTTTTTTCTTCTTTTTATTTCTATCATGTAGTTCAGGGGTTTATAGATATATGTCCTGCATCTCATATTTCCTTTAGTGGTGCTTCTTACCCATTCTCATATCATTTACCCTAGTATTTCATGATCCTGAGGCGACTGAGAACCCTTTAATAAAGGAATCCTTTTTCACCTGAATTGTCAAGTGATACTTACCAGTGACTATCACGTAATGTTACAGGTAGTTCCATTTTCTTCCTCTTCTTTCTCTCCTTTCTTCTTTGTCACACGGTCCATTGTGTTATAGCCCACGTGTCATGATAACACTTGTACCATCTTTTCATTTAGATTCCACCTACAATTATTTACCGATTCCAGTTCTGGAATAGGCTTTCATCATCTACTCACTAGAATTCTCAAGTTCATAAGGTACTGAGACATATACATGTTCACACCATTATAAAGAACAAAGTATAAACATTGAGGTTTTTCTCACACCCATGTTCCTGTGTTCTTTGATATGATATGTGTTCATTTCCTTCACTATATAGGATTGCAAGTTTTCCATTTGTACCTTAATGGCAATGACGCTATACAATTGAACACATATCATCCTGTTATCCATATAGGTGTGTATTTACCTGCTTGACTATTTTTGGTTGTTTGATCCAGAATGTTTCTCCAGATAGGTCATGTGGAAATTTTCTTTCCTCAGTACAAATGTTTTCACTATGGCTTTGGAAAATTTTTTTGTATGTGCATCATGGTCATTTGACCCATTGTACTCTCAAGTAGCAATATATTGTACTGTTATGTTGTACTATGTACTAATTACGTGTTTATATGGTTTTGTAACCCTTTATGATCTTAGATAACTTTATCCTTGATAAAGACCTAAAAACAAGCTCGAAACGTTGGATGAATTATCCTTTTGCACAAATAAAGAATTTTCAGCATTCTAAGAGTTCTTTTCTTACGTTATTGATCACTATAGTGTGCCAGAGCTATTTCTATTGAATTGACTCTTATTTTTTCTGAGCACCTGCTATATACACAGTGAGCCAGACATATTCAATTTTCATTCAGAAGGCAGAGGGAAGCCTTAGCAGCTGAGCCTATATCTTGGCTTGTGAGCATTAGAACAGGCCGGCGATTACAGGGTAACATGAAAAATGTCCAGCTTGCATTATGACTAGAACATGACAATATCCTTTTAAGTACTAACCTATGATGCGTTCCTAAGCAGTTGATGTTATATGTTCTACATTTCATTTTCTGCATACTTTCCAAGTAGTAGAATTTGCTTTGATATAGGCAACTGGATTTTCACAATGAAAAGGCAAAGGATAACGCCCGAAAAAGACGCCATACATTATGTCAGTGCCATCACTGACAAACCTGGATTGACCATGAAATACATCAATCCCCTTAAAGGTGAGTTAAAACAAGTTTTAACTAAATTGCCTTAATATTGTCATGCATTAGAATGACTGTCTTAGGTAATGATAAATATTTTCTACAGGAAGAGGAGTGTTTGCTGAAACTGAAATCGAAAAAGGGAGTTTTGTTGCAGAATATCGAGGTGAGCTCACGTATGCACTTACGATGGTAGACAACTACTCGAGATTTATGGTTGTGGTACAAGTCAAAGATCTAATGGCCCATACTGCAGCGAAGGTCTTCCAAGCACACTTATGCAGACCTCATGGCTACTCAGAGAGAGTCCTCACAGATCAAGGCACTGCCTTTGAAGCGGAAATCTTCAAGGACTTCTGCAGCTTTTACCGATGCAGGAAGATGCGTACTACACCCTACCATGCTCAAACCAATGGTTATCAACCTGCTCAGGACTTTACCCCATATTCCAGATGTGGCCTTACAAGTGATTTATAGAGGGGTAACAATACGTTGGGATCATCGGATCTAATCTCCCTTTTTATACACCCTAAAATCTTGTTTGCGTTAGAATAAACAATAACATCATAAAGGTATAGCAGTACCGTTTCAAAGTTTCGGTGTCCCAAGCAGCATTCCATCAGCCTCTGGATGGTTCCTGGCAAATTGCACAGCTCGAAGGGCATGCTTTTGAACTCGCAGAGACCCATCGGGGTGGCAAAGGCGGTCTTCTCCCGGTCTGCCTCAGCAACGGACACTTGCCAATAGTGACTAGTGAGATCAAGGGTAGAAAAATAATTTGCAGTTGTCAATGCAGCTAGCTATTCCTCAATACAGGGGAGTGGTGCTGTCCTTCTTCTTTAACAGGACCAACGGAGCTGCCCAGAGGCTACAACTGTCACGGATAACCCCAGCCTCCTTCATGTTGCTCAACATGTCCTTGGTACACTGGTAATGTGCAGGTAGATTTGGCTTATATCTCTCTTTGATGGGTGGGTGTGCACTTGTGGGGATGTAGTGTTTGACCCCTTTTATTTTTCAAAAGTCTAGCGGATGTTTGCTGAAGACTTGCTCGTATTCTTGCACTAGCCTGTAGACCCCCTTCTTGTGATGTGAAGGTGTGGAGTCAGTGCCTACGTGTAATTCCTTACACCACTCCTCTGGCTGACTTGGTGAGCTGTCACTGAATGGGTGGGCTGAAGCAATGGTGGATGCTGCTGTTTGGATAGCATGTGTATCTACTGAGAACAGCTTATCAATGGTGGCAAATCGGAGCAGCTTAATCTTTTGCTCTCCGCAGTTCAACACTCTCATGGGCACTCTTCCCTTCCATATTAATGAATAAAACTATGATGTAAATAGCATATAGATACCCCACAAATGCAGATAAAAGTAGGTTATGGGAAAAGGGGGAAGAGAGAAACAGGAAAATAGTGGAATAAAGTATACCTTCCAGGTGGGAGAGGAAATGGCAGCACAGCCAGTGGAGGTGAAGCAAGGGGAGCCTGCAACTAAAGAGTTGAGAGCGTTATCACATGGTGACTGAGCCTGATTGTAACGGGAGCATAGAGGTGCCGATCCTGTCTTACCTGCGTTGGTGTAGAAGTGGGTGTCCTGTGGTGGAGTCAGCTATGTGCAGTGGTGGCCGTGGGTTCTTTTATGTGCGACCGTAGTAATAGCTGTGCCCACTTCCTGTATGGGAGTGGAATTCAGTGAGGCTAATGGAACGCACGCCTGCGCATTTGTGTTTAACGTCGCGCATGTGCAGAACGGAGAAAAGGCTGCGCTCACTTCCTAATGAAAGGGAGTGAGACGCAGCTGGGAAGGGAAGGGAAAAGATTAGGGTTTGGGGATGATGAAAGGGCTTTCTACGGGCAAGGATGGCAAAGGGTGGCAGTGACGGAAAGTCAGGCAGATGGTCCTGTCCTGTCCTGTCCGTCCGTCTTTTTGTATCATGAATTGGAAAGACTGCAAGGGGGAGGGGAGGTGCTTGTGCCCAAAAGGAGGAGTTATTCAGATTCATTGCAGTGGGCGGCGGCTGCAAAAAGCACCATTCTCCTTGTTTTTGCTCTGCAAAACAGCCTTTTCAAGGGTTTGGCTTGGGTGACAAAATGTCTTCTGTAGGCGTGGGTTTGTCTCCCTCTCCCTAAGATGTGTCCGGTATAGGCCAGGGTGCCACTCAAGGCCGTAACCAATTCGGGTTATAGCTTCTCGGCCTTTTGGCTAAGATCAAGTGTAGTTTCGGAGGACGCTACCTTGGTCGGTACTGGAAGGTGCCTGGGATTGCACGTCTGCCGGCCTTGAGGGAGTGTGTGCGCCTTCTGGTGACACATAGCCCTCTTGTGCCTGGACGGTTCCCAGGCAACGGGAGGCGATCACCTTTGTTATTTTGAAGTCCTACTGATAAACAGAAAAAAAATGAAAATCCAGTTGCCTATATCAAAGCAAATTCTACTACTTGTAAAGTATGCAGAAAATGAAATGTAGAACATATAACATCAACTGCTTAGGAACGCATCATAGGTTAGTACTTAAAAGGATATTGTCATGTTCTAGTCATAATGCAAGCTGGACATTTTTCATGTTACCCTGTAATCGCCGGCCTGTTCTAATGCTCACAAGCCAAGATATAGGCTCAGCTGCTAAGGCTTCCCTCTGCCTTCTGAATGAAAATTGAATATGTCTGGCTCACTGTGTATATAGCAGGTGCTCAGAAAAAATAAGAGTCAATTCAATAGAAATAGCTCTGGCACACTATAGTGATCAATAACGTAAGAAAAGAACTCTTAGAATGCTGAAAATTCTTTATTTGTGCAAAAGGATAATTCATCCAACGTTTCGAGCTTGTTTTTAGGTCTTTATCAAGGATAAAGTTATCTAAGATCATAAAGGGTTACAAAACCATATAAACACGTAATTAGTACATAGTACAACATAACAGTACAATATATTGCTACTTGAGAGTACAATGGGTCAAATGACCATGATGCACATACAAAAAAATTTTCCAAAGCCATAGTGAAAACATTTGTACTGAGGAAAGAAAATTTCCACATGACCTATCTGGAGAAACATTCTGGATCAAACAACCAAAAATAGTCAAGCAGGTAAATACACACCTATATGGATAACAGGATGATATGTGTTCAATTGTATAGCGTCATTGCCATTAAGGTACAAATGGAAAACTTGCAATCCTATATAGTGAAGGAAATGAACACATATCATATCAAAGAACACAGGAACATGGGTGTGAGAAAAACCTCAATGTTTATACTTTGTTCTTTATAATGGTGTGAACATGTATATGTCTCAGTACCTTATGAACTTGAGAATTCTAGTGAGTAGATGATGAAAGCCTATTCCAGAACTGGAATCGGTAAATAATTGTAGGTGGAATCTAAATGAAAAGATGGTACAAGTGTTATCATGACACGTGGGCTATAACACAATGGACCGTGTGACAAAGAAGAAAGGAGAGAAAGAAGAGGAAGAAAATGGAACTACCTGTAACATTACGTGATAGTCACTGGTAAGTATCACTTGACAATTCAGGTGAAAAAGGATTCCTTTATTAAAGGGTTCTCAGTCGCCTCAGGATCATGAAATACTAGGGTAAATGATATGAGAATGGGTAAGAAGCACCACTAAAGGAAATATGAGATGCAGGACATATATCTATAAACCCCTGAACTACATGATAGAAATAAAAAGAAGAAAAAAGAAAAAAAAGAAGAAAGAAGAAGAACACATAGAATGCGGAAAGAGAATGGGTACAACTACCTGAGTTACTGCAGGGAGGCCCCTGGTAGGTATTGTGAGGGTTAGTGGAATTCCTTCACTGAAGGGTTCTCAGTTGCCTCAGGTTCGTGAAAAATGCTATAGACAAATAATGCCCGGAGAAAAGGGGTTCATATACAGCGAATAATGGTAATACAAGGTACATGTGTCCCATGTAATAGTATAAATATATATATATTGTACTAAGCTCTACACCAGAAATAGAAAGTAGTCCTTCTGCCTTCTGTCTAGGTGCCCTGAGTTATGTCCTGTAAACTGTCACAGTGACCTAGACACACATGTGTAGTAGGGGAATATCCCTGCTGAGATGCCAGTGCTAGAGCACTCGTTTGCTGTGGAGTTGAACGCTATGTGAGTAGTTCTTACCTTCAATGAGCAGAAGTCTCTTTTTTCAGATTTCAATATCTCTGTGGGTATCTGGCAGAAATATGGAATACTCTTTACTGCTAAGACCCTCTACATCACTCCCACTAAAGGGGGCTTTACACGCTGCGACATCGCTAATGCGGAGTCGTTGGGGTCACGGAATTTGTGACGCACATCCGGCCGCATTAGCGATGTTGCTGCGTGTGATACCGATGAGCGATTTTGCATCGTTGCAAAAACGTGCAAAATCGCTCATCGGTGACATGGGTCTCCATTCTCGATTATCGTTACTGCAGCAGTAACGATGTAGTTCGTCGCTCCTGCGGTAGCACACATCGCTCCGTGTGACACCGCAGAAACGAGGAACCTCTCCTTACCTGCCTCCCAGCCGCTATGAGGAAGGAAGGAGGTGGGCGGGATGTTCCGGCCACTCATCTCCGCCCCTCCGCTGCTATTGGGCCGTCGCTCAGTGACGTCGCTGTGACGCCGCACGGACCGCCCCCTTAGAAAGGAGGCGGTTCGCCGGACACAGCGACGTCGCCGGGCAGGTAAGTATGTGTGACGGGTCTGGTCGGTGTTGTGCGGCATGGGCAGCGATTTGCCCGTGTCGCGCAACAGATGGGGGCGGGTACCCACACTAGCGATATCGGGACCGATATCGCAGTGTGTAAAGTAGCCTTTAGTCACATGACCAAGACTGTATCTGTGTCCCTACAACACACTTGAGACAAATGTGTGTGTGAGCCTGCATTGTGGGGTATATATAATATATTATAGAGCTGGGAAGGATCATTCTAAGCAGTGAGCTGTTCCAGTATTTGTAGGAAAATACCCAGTAGAAGCATCAAACACAGCACCAATACCTCCCATCAGTATTCCACCACAGTGCCATGTAACCCATGCCCTACACTCCCATCTACACCAATACTATACAGGCACAAACTAGTATATCTGACTAAAAGCCCCCAAAATATGAAGAACGGCCTATAGTTGAGTGTGGATATAAAATCTATGTGAGCAGAGCTAGAATAGAAATCACTGATCGCATTGAAGTCATTCTGACCATAAATCACCATGATATCAAGGTGAGGAGTTGTGTGTTACTGCTGGGAGGAAAGGGTTAACAGTGGAATATTAAGGTGCATTTCTGTGTGCAGTGTTACTAGTCAATGTAACAATTCAGTATGAGCTGCTCTTGGTGCCGGGGGAGGGAGATGCTCTCCTGAGCAAGATAGATGGGGAATGAACATGATATCTATATAGTGTAAGGCAGGGGGTCTCAAACCAGGTGATCATGTCTGATCAACTGGTTACATTATGTCTGATTACCTTGTCTAACAGTTTTTTCTCCCCTTTCTTTACCTTCCAGGTTCCCATAGTCACGTGAAATATCCCTGTTGCACTTGATTACGGCTCACTATTCACTATAGGATGTCTTATATCTAACATCACACTCTCACCCATCAGCACTCTATAGGTTTGTATAAGGTATGCGCTTACACATCCGGTCCTCCATAGGTATTTCCACTTATGTAACACTATCCCTATGATCACTCATAACTCATACCCTTGTAGTCAATTACAGCCTCCTCTCTCCCCCCTCCCCTTCTCCCTTTCCATCTATAATTTTGCCAGTACAATATTAGTTTACATTAGGCACACACTCACATATTCCTTTCCTTAGTGATTTATTGTAATTCACATTCACATACAATTCTCTATGCCTGCCCCATTACTACATTCATACCTACTTGACCCTATCCTGATACCCCTTGTCTCACCTTGTTGGTCCCTACACCTGTTATCATGTCCTTTCCTGTGTCTGTCTTGTCACACAACACATTTTAGCATATAACTTGTGCTCCTTATTACCTGTCCTGCCTATTAGAATTATGTCCATTATGTCCATGCATGGCCCAATGAATCAAGTCTGTACTTCATATTCATGGTTTAAGCCTTTGGGTTCCAATGTGCCCAGAGTATATATCCAGAAAGATTCCCTTTCTTTGAGCTTCCTAATTCTATTGCCTCCTCTGCGTATGGCTTGGACATGTTCGATGACTTGGAATCTTAATTGGATCACTGTGTGATTATGCGTCACAAAATGGTGTGGGACTGGTAATAGAATCTGCTTACAATGTATTGTTGACTTGTGTTTAGCTCAAAGAAAGAGAATCTTTCTGGATATGTACTCTGGGCACATTAGAACCCAAGGGCTTAAACCGTGAATATGAAGTAAAGACTTGATTCATTGGGCCGTGCACCATGTCACCAAGTGTCCAATTGCATTGTCCAATGGCTCACAATGGTTATGCGTTTTCATTGGATGGATAATCGAAGCCATGTTTTTTTCCTTTCTGTTGGGTTTGTTGTGTGAGTAGCCTATAGGATTAAGTTGGTTACCGCAGGCAGTGGATTTAACTTCCTGTCTTTGGTCCAGTGGTAGATGGATTGTCTGGTCTATGAGCTGTTATTGGTTTGAATGCAGGTGAATGCCCATGGGCTGCTTATGACTGTGTAAAATAGTATTGATTCATGATGGATTTCAGACTACATGTAGATATCTTCAGTCTTTCTATCCACATCATTTAAATGAACATTATCCATGCAGCTTGATGCCTTGTGGACTCGGTCTAGGGACTTTGGCTTCAACTAGAGGATCACTTGGCTACATGGCTTCAATCTAGGGGCTCCAATTCCGATTGGAGATCATAACCGCAATCTAGGGATTTCGACTCCGGCTGCCAGGATTATACCATATCATCATACCAGAGACTACTTAAGGAAGAAACCCAGGTTGGACAATTTTGTCACCTGGCTACAGACTTTGCAGACCTCAGCCAGCTTCCTAAATCTGGCGCTATTCTATTGTCGGTGGGTGCCCGACAAATTACACAGCTATGTAAAATTTTGGTTTATGAAACTTCAAATCCAGTGACTGATTATTATGTTTTCTAATGTCCTGATTTAAAAAAAAAAAAAATATTTTTTTTTTAACCATCAAATATTGATTTTGTACAATCCATGTGTGAAGTTACATACAAGTGACATGAACAAGAAAAATACTTATTGTAACCAAAAATATTCACAATTTTATATATAAAATACATTTATTTATTGTACAGTCATTCTGCAACTTTATTAGAAATTTATTCTTGCACTTTTTCCTTTTCTCTAAATCCCCCTTTTCTCTTATAGAAGGCCTGTGGATCTTCTCTGTGAAGCATCCGGCAATCATGTTCACGTTTCATTTACTTTGGTATCGTCGTTCCATCTCCTTGATATTCCGATGAAAACCTTCTTGTTCTTCCCACCAGCACCAAGGTTTTCAGACAAGTAGTCCAAATAGGAATGTAAAAAATGTAACTTCAAATTCATTAGACAACCCAAGGCTTTGAAACGTTTCAGCATGTTCTCCACGATGGACTTAAATTTTGATTCTTTGTTGTTACCTAGAAACGTATTTATTGCTTCTTTCAAAGAGTCCCAAGCCCTTTTTTCAACAGTTTTCATTATTGTTTAAAACACGTCATCCTTCATTCATGGGTTTCTGAATATCCGAACCCACAAAAATGCTTTTGTGCTGCCCCTGTGCCAGCAGCCGCCGTTGGTCGGATCCAGACCTTCTAAGAGAGTGGCTCGACCCGGGGGTCTCGCGGACATGTCGAATAAAAGGAGGAATGTAGATGTATGGGCTAGGCCGTATTAAGTTTGTGACGCCACCAACGGTGTGTGGTGAGGTGGGACACCACCGCTGCCGTTATGGGATACCCGGGAGAGATGTAGTGGCAGCTGGATGTTAACCCCTCCGTGTGTAGGGATGATTGCCCCGGGGCCCAGTGTCTTTGTGCAGGGTATGGTGATGGCAAGGGCCGGCGCGCCTGAGCAAGCAGGGGGATGTTTGGTTACTCACAGTAAATGAATCACACGAGTCTTTCGGTAAACCAAAGGTGCTGGTGGCCTGCCGCCCCGGCCGGTTGCATTCAGGTCCCCCACCCAGGCTGGTGGTCGCTGTCCTTTACTCTGCACTTGTTTTTGTGTATGGTGGACTGCCTGGTCTGGAACTCAGGAGTCCGCTCCCGGCTGGATATGGCCTAAGGAGCCGTGCCCGCAGGCGCTGGCCCGTGGGATCTAAGGGCCCTGGCGGTGGCCTTATCCCTATCAGTGGGCTGTTGTCTTCTTTGAGGGACTTTAGGTGGGATAGGACCTATAATCCTGCCCTCAATCATTTAATTAGCTAGGCCGCTGGTTTCGGTCCTGGCTTCAGGGTCCTAGGTGACTAGGGTTTCAGGTCGGCTGTGTGTTTCCTAAGTGAGGAAAGGTGTTGTGCGGGGGCCTATCTGTAACTACCTGGTTTTGCCAGGGCATCACACCTTCCTTCAGACTTGATTCTGACAGTCCCTGAAACTTGGTACACAGGTACTTAAACATCTCTCCTTCTTTCAGTAGCGCTTTCACAAACAGCTTCATCAGTCCAAGCTTACAGTGGAGTGGTGGCAAGAGAACTTTAGGTGGGATCAACTAAGCTTTATGCAACAATGTTCTTGAGTCCCGGTTACAAAGATGTTCTTGTTGGCCAATTTTTTTTGCTCCAGTGAAGAGTCCTAACCTGGCTTTCCAATTCACACAAAAAGCATGTGTTCTGCCTTCTTTTACGTAATGCTGTGAATCTCTAGCATACAGCTAAACCCTAGTTCACATTTCAAATAAACAGACTGTGGAGTTCAATAGCCTTGATTTATTAGCTGGTAACGTGAACTTGATTGCAGTATACATGGAATATACAGTGAATATAGGAATATCCAAGATGCAGTTGAAGACAGAATACGGTATATCCAAGATACTGTTTTATACGGGTAAAAACTATAACAAGAAAATGATTACAGTCAGTACAGTGTTAATACAGAGTTAACATAGCATAACAGTACATGAGATGCAGTTCTTACGAGAATGTAGGTGAAAGGTCACTGCATCTGCAATACATAGAAATCTTATCTAGACAAACAAGACAGGGATGACACTAAAGGTGTAGAAGTACAATGTACAATGCATTTACTACACTCTTCCATCTAGGATTCTATCACTAACACATGTAATTTGCTTTGCTCACCGGATTACACTAGGCAGGGGTGAATGTACAGAGAGGTAAGTCGGCATGTCCTTTCCTGACAAATCCAAAGAGAAAATGGCTGCAGGCTTCTTCTCAGCTCAGGGAGGCATTCCTTACCCAGAATACATTTAGCTTAAAGGGAAACTCAGCAATTCAAAAGAATAACAATGACCTCTAGGGGTTGTAACAGAAATTTCAATGAATGACTATTAGCAGGCTGCCATGAGGCAGAACAGCATGGGTATTTAATATATCCTCCTTGCTGCCCAAGAAGCAATGAGAACATTTTTAGACCACCACATATTGACCATCCATGCTCCTTGTAGTTAAGTTTCTTGAGAATAAAGTCTAAATTCTCACAGCTTTCTTCCAAGTGCATAGCATGTGTGACGCCCTGGACTAGCCAGGTAGTCACAAACACAAAATCACACACACCCCCTCCCCTGGATAGTCTACATCAGTCACACAAAATCCTTGTTGCCTCCTCCAGGGTCTGATGTCCACACCAGGTGGGGCGGAGCCAGGCGGTTGGCCCCACCCACCGAGGAGTTCACAGGCCTGGAGGCGGGAAAAAGCAGTTAGTTTAGTTTTGTAGTGGAAAGTGAGAGGACAGAAACTGTTAGTGTCTGGGTAGGAGCCCAGGCACTGTCAGCAAGGTCGGCAGACGGTGGTGGCCGTCTGCAGGAGGTGGTACAAGTCAGCTGAACCGTAGGACCGGGGACGGGCGGTGACCCGAGGGGAACTGAACCGGTGAGCGGATCTGTACCAAGCACAAAGGCAGGGCCATTGGACCCTGACCAGGCTAGGAGCCGCCGACAATGGTCAAATCCGAGAGTGACCGGAATCCCAGGGGTTCCCTAACACCCAAGACCCGACAGAAGGCAACCGTCCACATCGTGAGGATAAAAAGCCACCGCCATAGGCTAGAGATCCAAGGGCCAGCGCCTGCGGGCAAACGGGCTCCCTCGGTATGTACACCCCAGCCATCCAGCCTCCCCGTACCGCCACCGGGCCCCGGGATCACCAACCCCTACCCACGGAGGGGGAACCAACATCCTAGCTGCTCCCTGCCATCGCTCCCGGGATCCCCGTCACCAGCAGTGGTGGTGCCCATTATCACCACGACCTGTGGGTGACGTCACTAACTATCTCCCCAAACAAACCACCCCCTTTTCACTCGTGGGCGAGGAGCGCTGCTCGAGTCCCCGGATCTGGCCCTCCGCTCGAGCCACCGAGCAGCAGCAGCAGCAGAAGTCCCCGAACCCGAGCGTAGCGTGCGTGGCCCCTCTGCCCGCGACACATGCCCTACACACACTGAAGAATACTTACTGCCATTGAGCAGTAGCACAGCTTTCAGACTTTTTGGATGAAACAATGACGTGTCTCCACTCGCTCACATTGTACTTAATGTTACATTTTCCATCAGCACAGGAACATCGCTTGAATACACTAGAGCACCATCTTCAGAAAAGTATGGAGGGAATCTTTTCAGAATTCTAACCTTTTGGAAACCTATTGTCACGCTCTCCGGGTCCCCTGCTTCGCTCCCCGGCTCCTCTGGCAGACATCCCCCGCTCCACGGTCTCCAGCCTCCACCACCTGCGGTCCCCAGGCGGCCCGGTCCCCGCTCCCGGCGCCCGTCGGCAGCCCTGCTCCAGGCCGGCTCCCCTGCTTCCTATACACCGCTCCCTGCCCTGGCTTCTGGCACCCGGGCCTCGCGCATGCGCATTAGGGCGCGCGCGCGGTCATTGACCCTCTCTTAAAGGGCCAGCGTCCACTGACAGGAAATTGAACACACAGGTACAGGGTATAAAGGGGTTTAATGTCCAAGTGGGCGGGGCCTGTTCTTCGTGTTTCCTAAGCTAGGAGTCAGGTCTCCTTGTGTCTCTGTGATATACTTACCTATCTCTCTTCTAGAGCCGCTCCTGCCTCGCCATCCGGTCCTGCCGATTCCCGAACCCCGAACGCTGACTATCTGCCATCCCGTCAGTCCGTACCATCTCTGATCCCTGTGGTGACCCGTCCTCTCGCTCCATCGGTTCCGGACTCTGCCTGACATCTCGGCCTCCGAACCTGAGCTCCGTCACCCGGACTACCATCAGTGACTCCGTGGTCCCAGGGACTTCTCCATTCCACTCTTTTGCACGGACTGTCCTGCTACCCGTAGTGCTCCGGCTACCGGACCCCTTGCCTTCATTAAGGTGTTCGGCCCAGTGGATCCACCTCCTGGGTCTGCCCGTCCACCTGGCCCTAACACCTATAGAATCAGTGTTTGTGAAAAAACTGTACGTGATGATATTTTTTCAATATTTTTACTGAGTCCAATGATCAAAAGTATGAAAAAAATCACATCTTTCAAAAATTTTTACCCTTGGAAACCTGTGTTATTATTACTATGCACGAGCCCTAAATTGTCTGAAAAACAACAAATATGCTGGTTGGATAGACCTTGACCCCACAATTCAACGGCCACAATTAAGGAGAAAAGTGCTAAGAGAGTTAAATTTGCCCCTGAAATAACCCATGATACGGGCCAAGGAGGGACACACCATTTTGATCCGAAAATAGCCCAACACCATGAGAGACGGGCAAATCCGTGAAAAGACAAAGTTCCAAGCTACAACTGACGCAGGATCTACAGCACATACGCCCATTGTAATTGTTCATGATTTCCGGCCACTACGCATTTCAGCCTTCAGGGACCTGGTAATTCGAATGCTATGTCCAGGAGTAGAGATGAGCGAACCGGTCCCGGTTCGGCTCGAGGTCGGTTCGCCGAACGGAGCTCCCGTTCGAGTTCGGCTCGTCGAACGTTCGACGAACCGAACTCGAGCCAATAGGAAACAATGGCAGGCAATCACAAACACAGTAAAACACCTAGAAAACACCCTCAAAGGTGTCCAAAAGGTGACAAACAACTCACAACACAACACAAACACATGGGAAAGTGACAAGGACATATACTCATGCGAAAACAAAACAGCTGGACAAGGAAAAAGAGGAGGACACACAGATATAGGCATGGCACGCCATTCTAAAATCATGTAAAACACCGCAAGGTGACTCCAAGCGGAGTCTCCCTTTTTTCCAAAAATTGGGCCCCACACACACCCACCCCTTCAGTGGCAGCAGTTGTGCCCCAGTTGTACACTTCACAGCTACATTTGCATCAAGCACATTCAAAAATACGCTATTCATAACCGTCCCCAGGATGACACCGGGGTAAGTAGCAAAGTCTTTCCTGATCCCAGCTCTGTTCATCTTGGCTTCTTTTAAAAACACAGCAAGCAAGGGTTACTCCAAGCGGAGTCTCCCTTTTTTCCAAAAATTGGGCCACACAGACACCCACCCCATCAGTGGCAGCACTTGGGCCCTAGTTGCAAACAGGATGTTTTGATTTGCATCAAGCAAATTCAAAAATACGCCATAATTAACCGTCCCCAGGATGACACCGGGGTAGGTAGCAAAGTCTTTCCTGATCCCAGCTCTGTTCATCTTGGCTTCTTTTAAAAACACAGCAAGCAAGGGTTACTCCAAGCGGAGTCTCCCTTTTTTCCAAAAATTGGGCCACACAGACACCCACCCCATCAGTGGCAGGACTTGGGCCCTAGTTGCAAACAGGATGTTTTGATTTGCATCAAGCACATTCAAAAATACGCCATTCTTATCCGTCCCCAGGATGACACCGGGGTAGGTAGATAAAGTCTTTGCTGACCCATGACTTGTTCATCTTGGCTTCTTTTAAAAACACAGCAAGCAAGGGTTACTCCAAGCGGAGTCTCCCTTTTTTCCAAAAATTGGGCCACACAGACACCCACCCCATCAGTGGCAGCACTTGGGCCCTAGTTGCAAACAGGATGTTTTGATTTGCATCAAGCACATTCAAAAATACGCCATAATTAACCGTCCCCAGGATGACACCGGGGTAGGTAGCAAAGTCTTTCCTGATCCCAGCTCTGTTCATCTTGGCTTCTTTTAAAAACACAGCAAGCAAGGGTTACTCCAAGCGGAGTCTCCCTTTTTTCCAAAAATTGGGCCACACAGACACCCACCCCATCAGTGGCAGCACTTGGGCCCTAGTTGCAAACAGGATGTTTTGATTTGCATCAAGCACATTCAAAAATACGCCATAATTAACCGTCCCCAGGATGACACCGGGGTAGGTAGCAAAGTCTTTCCTGATCCCAGCTCTGTTCATCTTGGCTTCTTTTAAAAACACAGCAAGCAAGGGTTACTCCAAGCGGAGTCTCCCTTTTTTCCAAAAATTGGGCCACACAGACACCCACCCCATCAGTGGCAGCACTTGGGCCCTAGTTGCAAACAGGATGTTTTGATTTCCATCAAGCACATTCCAAAATTCGCCATAATTAACCGTCCCCAGGATGACACCGGGGTAGGTAGCAAAGTCTTTCCTGATCCCAGCTCTGTTCATCTTGGCTTCTTTTAAAAACACAGCAAGCAAGGGTTACTCCAAGCGGAGTCTCCCTTTTTTCCAAAAATTGGGCCACACAGACACCCACCCCATCAGTGGAAGCACTTGGGCCCTAGTTGCAAACAGGATGTTTTGATTTGCATCAAGCACATTCAAAAATACGCCATAATTAACCGTCCCCAGGATGACACCGGGGTAGGTAGCAAAGTCTTTCCTGATCCCAGCTCTGTTCATCTTGGCTTCTTTTAAAAACACAGCAAGCAAGGGTTACTCCAAGCGGAGTCTCCCTTTTTTCCAAAAATTGGGCCACACAGACACCCACCCCATCAGTGGCAGCACTTGGGCCCTAGTTGCAAACAGGATGTTTTGATTTGCATCAAGCACATTCAAAAATACGCCATAATTAACCGTCCCCAGGATGACACCGGGGTAGGTAGCAAAGTCTTTCCTGATCCCAGCTCTGTTCATCTTGGCTTCTTTTAAAAACACAGCAAGCAAGGGTTACTCCAAGCGGAGTCTCCCTTTTTTCCAAAAATTGGGCCCCACACACACCCACCCCTTCAGTGGCAGCAGTTGTGCCCCAGTTGTACACTTCACAGCTACATTTGCATCAAGCACATTCAAAAATACGCTATTCTTAACCGTCCCCAGGATGACACCGGGGTAGGTAGCAAAGTCTTTCCTGATCCCAGCTCTGTTCATCTTGGCTTCTTTTAAAAACACAGCAAGCAAGGGTTACTCCAAGTGGAGTCTCCCTTTTTTCCAAAAATTGGGCCACACAGACACCCACCCCATCAGTGGCAGCACTTGGGTCCTAGTTGCAAACAGGATGTTTTGATTTGCATCAAGCACATTCAAAAATACGCCATAATTAACCGTCCCCAGGATGACACCGGGGTAGGTAGCAAAGTCTTTCCTGATCCCAGCTCTGTTCATCTTGGCTTCTTTTAAAAACACAGCAAGCAAGGGTTACTCCAAGCGGAGTCTCCCTTTTTTCCAAAAATTGGGCCCCACACACACCCACCCCTTCAGTGGCAGCAGTTGTGCCCCAGTTGTACACTTCACAGCTACATTTGCATCAAGCACATTCAAAAATACGCTATTCTTAACCGTCCCCAGGATGACACCGGGGTAGGTAGCAAAGTCTTTCCTGATCCCAGCTCTGTTCATCTTGGCTTCTTTTAAAAACACAGCAAGCAAGGGTTACTCCAAGCGGAGTCTCCCTTTTTTCCAAAAATTGGGCCACACAGACACCCACCCCATCAGTGGCAGCACTTGGGCCCTAGTTGCAAACAGGATGTTTTGATTTGCATCAAGCACATTCAAAAATACGCCATAATTAACCGTCCCCAGGATGACACCGGGGTAGGTAGCAAAGTCTTTCCTGATCCCAGCTCTGTTCATCTTGGCTTCTTTTAAAAACACAGCAAGCAAGGGTTACTCCAAGCGGAGTCTCCCTTTTTTCCAAAAATTGGGCCCCACACACACCCACCCCTTCAGTGGCAGCAGTTGTGCCCCAGTTGTACACTTCACAGCTACATTTGCATCAAGCACATTCAAAAATACGCTATTCTTAACCGTCCCCAGGATGACACCGGGGTAGGTAGCAAAGTCTTTCCTGATCCCAGCTCTGTTCATCTTGGCTTCTTTTAAAAACACAGCAAGCAAGGGTTACTCCAAGCGGAGTCTCCCTTTTTTCCAAAAATTGGGCCACACAGACACCCACCCCATCAGTGGCAGCACTTGGGCCCTAGTTGCAAACAGGATGTTTTGATTTGCATCAAGCACATTCCAAATCAACAAGCATTTACTCTCCCCAGGATGACACAGGGGTAGTAAATTCCTTATGGATCCATGACTTGTTCATTTTGATGAACGTCAGTCTGTCCACATTGTCACTGGACAGACGCGTGCGCTTATCTGTCAGCACACACCCAGCAGCACTGAATACACGTTCAGAGACAACGCTGGCAGCTGGACACGACAAAATCTCCAAGGCGTAACTGGAGAGCTCTGGCCATTTTTCTAGGTTTGAAGCCCAAAAGGAGCAAGGCTCCAGTTGCACAGTCATGGCATCGATGTTCATTTGGAGATACTCCTGTATCATCCTCTCCAGCCGTTGAGTATGTGTCAGACTTGTTGTCTCTGGTGGCCTTGCAAAAGAGGGTCTAAAAAAATTATGAAAAGATTCCATAAAATTGCTGTTACCGGCACCAGATACGGTCCTACTGGTACGGGTAGACTGTTGAAGATGACGAGACCGTCCCATGTTTGTCAAGTTACAACTGGGAGATTCCCTCCCTGCACCTGCACGGTTGTTTGGTGGAAAAGCCGAGCTAAGATCGAGTAACAGCTTCTGCTGATACTCCTGCATACGTGCGTCCCTTTCTATGGCTGGAATTATGTCACAAAATTTGGACTTGTACCGGGGATCTAATAGTGTGGCAATCCAGTAGTCATCATCACTTCTAATTTTGACAATACGACTGTCATGTTGGAGGTAGTGCAACAAAAAGGCACTCATGTGTCTTGCGCAGCCATGCGGACCAAGTCCACGCTGTGTTTGTGGCATAGAGGTGCTACCCGTTCTTTCTTCCTCTGACATCTCCCCCCAACCTCTTTCAACTGAAATTTGACCAAGGTCTCCCTCATCCGCTGAGTCTTCCATGTCCATGGACAGTTCGTCCTCCATTTCTTCATGTTCTCCTGCACCTTGCTCAACATTTCGCCTGCTACTATGCGCCCTTGTCGATCCCTGTTCCTCATGGTCCCATGCCTGCTGCGTTGGTGATGATGAACGTCTGGACCTTGGTGATGTTGTTGTCCCTTGCGCATATGAATCCTCCTGTAGTCCCTCCCCTTCATGTTGTCCCACCCCCTGACTCCGAATAGTGTTTAGCGTGTGCTCCAGCATGTAAATGACTGGAATCGTCATGCTGATAATGGCATTGTCAGAGCTAAACATATTCGTCGCCATGTCGAAACTGTGCAGAAGGGTGCATAGGTCCTTGATCTGAGACCACTCCATCAGGGTGATCTGCCCCACCTCTGCATCTCGTTGGCCCAGGCTATACGTCATGACGTATTGCACCAGGGCTCTGCGGTGCTGCCACAGTCGCTGTAACATGTGGAGAGTTGAATTCCAGCGTGTCGCCACATCGCATTTCAGGCGATGAACCGGCAGGCCGAAAGACTTCTGGAGCGATGCAAGTCGCTCTGCTGCGGCGCTTGAACGGCGGAAGTGAGCTGACAGTTTTCGTGCCCTGTTCAGAAGGCCATCTAGGCCGGGATAGTGTGTTAAAAATTGCTGGACGACAAGGTTCAACACGTGAGCCATACAAGGTACGTGTGTCACAATGCCCAGGCGAAGTGCCGCACCCAGGTTTGCAGCATTGTCGCACACGGCCTTACCAGGCTGCAGGTTGAGTGGAGACAACCATTTATTAAACTCGGACCGCAGAGCTGACCACAACTCCTCAGCTGTGTGACTCTTATTCCCAAGACATGTCAAGCTAAAGACCGCCTGATGCCGTTGCGCTCTGCTGCCAGCATAGTAATGAGGCGTGCGTGATTCCTTCTGCGCAGTGAGAACGCTGGTGGCCTGACCAGGCAGGCTTGGGGCGGAGGTGGAGGACCCAGATGAGGTGGAGGATGCAGAAGCTGTGGAGGAACTTGGACAGACAGAGGATTGACACACAAGTCGTGGGGACGGCAAGACTTGTGCAGCAGACCCTTCACCATCTATCACCATAGTTACCCAGTGCCCAGTCAGCGACATGTAACGTCCCTGTCCATGCTTACTGGTCCAAGTATCGGTGGTGAAATGCACCCGTTCACACACAGAGTTTCTCAAGGAAGCGGTGATGTTGTGTGCGACATGCTGGTGTAGCGCGGGCACACCTTTCTTAGAGAAGTAGTGGCGACTAGGCATCTGGTACTGGGGCACAGCGACAGACATAAGGTCTCTAAAATCCTGTGTGTCCACTAGGCGGAAAGGCAGCATTTCGGTAGACAACAGCTTACAGAGGGATAGAGTCAACCTCTTAGCTTTGTCATGGGTCGGAGGAAGTGGCCTTTTATTTGACCACATCTGAGGGACAGAGATCTGGCTGCTGTGTGTAGACGGTGTTGAGTAGGGTGTCCCTGGAAAAATGCAGGTTTGTGAGGAAAGTGCAGGCGGAGACATGATGTTGCCTTCATCCAACGTTGGTGCTATCGATGTCTGAGAGAGCTGTACACACTCACTTGTTTCCCCTTCCAAACCAACTGACGACCTTACAAGCAAACTGCCTGTTGCGGTTACAGTGGTGGAAGTTTGGCGTGGAAAAACAGGTGTGACAGCTGTCCCCACAGTCCTAGAAGATGAAGAGCGCGCGGATGCACTGGAAGGGGCGGGCGGTGGATGGTTCGCTCTTGCAGCATTGCAGCACAGTGAGCTTCCTACCGGGACCTATGATATTTATTCATGTGACGATTCATGGAAGAAGTTGTCAAAGTGCTGAGGTTTTGACCTCTACTAAGAGAATCATGACAAATTTTACATATCACATGATTTGGGCGATCTTTTTCTATGTCAAAAAAGGACCAGGCTAGGCAAGGCTTAGAGGCCATGCGACCTGTTGATCCACCCCGAATAATGCTCATAGGCAGAGTGGTGGCTGAGGATGCAGTTGTAGACGTGCTACCAGTGCTCCGACTCTGTCCAGGAAGGCGCAAGGTAACTTCGTCGTCGGTTGCATCCTCCTCCACCGCCTCTGTTGACCTCCTCGAGTGCCTGACTGGGGGTTGACAGTAGGTGGGATCTAGAACTTCATCATCAATTGTTGTGTTTGCACTCCCCTCCCCCTCAGACCGAGCCTCTTCTTGCCCTGACCGAATATTTAAGTTGTCATCCCAATCGGGTATCTGCGTCTCATCTTCATCAGTATGTTCCTCATTGTCTATAACCACAGGTGTTACAGTTTGTGACAAAGGGTCAACATTATGCTCAGAAACTTGGTCCTCACAGCCTGAATCAGAGTCACAAAGGTTCTGGGCATCACTGCAGACCATTTCCTGTTCTGTATTCACTGTAGCTTGGGAGCAGACCTCTGATTCCCAGGCTATAGTGTGACTGAACAGCTCTGCAGACTCAGCCATCTCAGTTCCACCATACTGTGCAGGGCTGATGGAGACTTCAGAGCTGGGAGAAATCAAGTGTGATTGGGATGACAACTCAGAGGACTGGTGTTTTTTGGATGCGGTACTTGAAGTGGCTGAGAGGGCACTTGTTGGACCACTTGAGATCCATTCAAGCATTTTCCTTTTTTGCCCATCATCTACCTTTCTTCCTGTTGTTCGTGTCCGTAAAAAAGGGAGCACATCGGATTGTCCACGGTAAGTAGTAGACATCTTACTTTTGCTGGTAGATGGTCTATCTTCAGCAGATGATAATGGAGCTTTGCCACTTTCCCCACAGACAAAACCTTTTTTGCCTTTTCCACCACGCCTCTTCCCCTTTCCACCAGCATCTGTCATTTTGCCACTCATGTTGATTGCGACAAGATTGTGGACTGAAAATGTGGTAGTAAAAATTGAGAGGTGGTGAAGATTGCAGTGGTGGTCTAGCTTTATTAACAGCAGAATAATAAAGAATAAATATCCCTGACAATGCAACTTATTTATAATGAGTTGGAGTGTGCAACGCAGGCAGATGCGCTCTGCAAATGTCTTGGCACTAGTGGGACTATAGCAAAGTCCAATAGCCACGTATAGGATGCCACTAGGTACACTGAGTGTTTGCTAGTATAATGGCTAAGTTAAAATTAGTTGGAGTGTGCAACGCAGGCAGATGCGCTCTGCAAATGTCTTGGCACTAGTGGGACTATAGCAAAGTCCAATAGCCACGTATAGGATGCCACTAGGTACACTGAGTGTTTGCTAGTATAATGGCTTACTTATAATTAGTTGGAGTGTGCAATGCAGGCAGATGCGCTCTGCAAATGTCTTGGCACTAGTGGGACTATAGCAAAGTCCAATAGCCACGTATAGGATGCCACTAGGTACACTGAGTGTTTGCTAGAATAATGGCTAAGTTAAAATTAGTTGGAGTGTGCAACGCAGGCAGATGCGCTCTGCAAATGTCTTGGCACTAGTGGGACTATAGCAAAGTCCAATAGCCACGTATAGGATGCCACTAGGTACACTGAGTGTTTGCTAGTATAATGGCTTACTTATAATTAGTTGGAGTGTGCAACGCAGGCAGATACGCTCTGCAAATGTCTTGGCACTAGTGGGACTATAGCAAAGTCCAATAGCCACGTATAGGATGCCACTAGGTACACTGAGTGTTTGCTTGTATAATGGCTTACTTATAATTAGTTGGAGTGTGCAACGCAGGCAGATGCGCTCTGCAAATGTCTTGGCACTAGTGGGACTATAGCAAAGTCCAATAGCCACAGATAGGATGCCACTAGGTACACTGAGTGTTTGCTAGTATAATGGCTTACTTATAATTAGTTGGAGTGTGCAACGCAGGCAGATGCGCTCTGCAAATGTCTTGGCACTAGTGGGACTATAGCAAGGTCCAATAGCCACGTATAGGATGCCACTAGGTACACTGAGTGTTTGCTAGTATAATGGCTTACTTATAATTAGTTGGAGTGTGCAACGCAGGCAGATGCGCTCTGCAAATGTCTTGGCACTAGTGGGACTATAGCAAAGTCCAATAGCCACGTATAGGATGCCACTAGGTACACTGAGTGTTTACTAGTATAATGGCTTACTTATAATTAGTTGGAGTGTGCAACGCAGGCAGATGCGCTCTGCAAATGTCTTGGCACTAGTGGGACTATAGCAAGGTCCAATAGCCACGTATAGGATGCCACTAGGTACACTGAGTGCTTGCTAGTATAATGGCTTACTTATAATTAGTTGGAGTGTGCAACGCAGGCAGATGCGCTCTGCAAATGTCTTGGCACTAGTGGGACTATAGCAAAGTCCAATAGCCACGTATAGGATGCCACTAGGTACACTGAGTGTTTGCTAGTATAATGGCTTAGTTTAAAAAAGTTGGAGTGTGCAATGCAGGCAGACGTGCTCTGCAAATGTCTTTGCACTAGTGGGACTATAGCAAAGTCCAATAGCCACAGATAGGATGCCACTAGGTACACTGAGTTTTTGCTAGTATAATGGCTTACTTATAATTAGTTGGAGTGTGCAACGCAGGCAGATGCGCTCTGCAAATGTCTTGGCACTAGTGGGACTATAGCAAGGTCCAATAGCCACGTATAGGATGCCACTAGGTACACTCAGTGTTTGCTAGTATAATGGCTTACTTATAATTAGTTGGAGTGTGCAACGCAGGCAGATGCGCTCTGCAAATGTCTTGGCACTAGTGGGACTATAGCAAGGTCCAATAGCCACGTATAGGATGCCACTAGGTACACTGAGTGTTTGCTAGTATAATGGCTTACTTATAATTAGTTGGAGTGTGCAACGCAGGCAGATGCGCTCTGCAAATGTCTTGGCACTAGTGGGACTATAGCAAAGTCCAATAGCCACAGATAGGATGCCACTAGGTACACTGAGTGTTTGCTAGTATAATGGCTTACTTATAATTAGTTGGAGTGTGCAACGCAGGCAGATGCGCTCTGCAAATGTCTTGGCACTAGTGGGACTATAGCAAGGTCCAATAGCCACGTATAGGATGCCACTAGGTACACTGAGTGTTTGCTAGTATAATGGCTTACTTATAATTAGTTGGAGTGTGCAACGCAGGCAGATGCGCTCTGCAAATGTCTTGGCACTAGTGGGACTATAGCAAGGTCCAATAGCCACGTATAGGATGCCACTAGGTACACTGAGTGTTTGCTAGTATAATATAATATAATTCCCATTGTAAGGAAGTGGGTCTATTTTAGTATAGCCCTTAGGCAGGGCAGCCAAAAATTGGGAGGCTCCACGTTGTCCCTGCATAGAGACGTGCATGAGGGCCTCAAAACATTGTTCCCATTGCAAAGGAGCGGGTCTCCTGTCGTTGTAATGTCCATTCTGCAAAGAATGGGCGAAAAAATTTACCACTGGGGGTATACCTGAAACAAAGGCCTAACTCTTGTAACGGTCATCCCTGCATTATAAAACCGGACATTTTCTTCACGGACGCCATTATCTGCCTTCTGCGTCTTTGGTGTCAGACATCACTGTCGCAGCTCCGTCCTCCTGAGTCCTATAGCCGATACAGCTGTATGCGCTGCATACACAGCGTTAGACAGCATAGGGAGAGCACTTTATAGCAGTCCTTTTAAGGGCTCAAACCGGCAGGGTCAGAGAGCCATAGGTGACAGGTCCTGCAAACAGCAACAGCATCTGTGTAGCCAAGGTCAGGGATTTCCTCCCTGCATTTCACCATTAGGAGGGAATAGAAAGGCAGGCTTCCATTCCTCTACCCAGAGCACCACAATCCTGCCACTGTACCCTCCTGTCCTCTGCACACTCCAACTCATTATAACTAAGCCATTATACTAGCAAACACTCAGTGTACCTAGTGGCATCCTATCTGTGGCTATTGGACTTTGCTATAGTCCCACTAGTGCAAAGACATTTGCAGAGCACGTCTGCCTGCATTGCACACTCCAACTTTTTTAAACTAAGCAATTTTACTAGCAAACACTCAGTGTACCTAGTGGCATCCTATACGTGGCTATTGGACTTTGCTATAGTCCCACTAGTGCCAAGACATTTGCAGAGCGCATCTGCCTGCGTTGCACACTCCAACTAATTTTAACTTAGCCATTATACTAGCAAACACTCAGTGTACCTAGTGGCATCCTATACGTGCCTATTGGACTTTGCTATAGTCCCACTAGTGCCAAGACATTTGCAGAGCGCATCTGCCTGTGTTGCACACTCCAACTAATTATAAGTAAGCCATTATACTAGCAAACACTCAGTGTACCTAGTGGCATCCTATCTGTGGCTATTGGACTTTGCTATAGTCCCACTAGTGCAAAGACATTTGCAGAGCACGTCTGCCTGCATTGCACACTCCAACTTTTTTAAACTAAGCAATTTTACTAGCAAACACTCAGTGTACCTAGTGGCATCCTATACGTGGCTATTGGACTTTGCTATAGTCCCACTAGTGCCAAGACATTTGCAGAGGGCATCTGCCTGCGTTGCACACTCCAACTAATTATAAGTAAGCCATTATACTAGCAAACACTCAGTGTACCTAGTGGCATCCTATCTGTGGCTATTGGACTTTGCTATAGTCCCACTAGTGCAAAGACATTTGCAGAGCACGTCTGCCTGCATTGCACACTCCAACTTTTTTAAACTAAGCAATTTTACTAGCAAACACTCAGTGTACCTAGTGGCATCCTATACGTGGCTATTGGACTTTGCTATAGTCCCACTAGTGCCAAGACATTTGCAGAGCGCAT
The DNA here is from genome assembly GCF_048569485.1 of Anomaloglossus baeobatrachus. Taxonomy (NCBI): domain Eukaryota; kingdom Metazoa; phylum Chordata; class Amphibia; order Anura; family Aromobatidae; genus Anomaloglossus; species Anomaloglossus baeobatrachus. The sequence continues at coordinate 190,619 of NW_027442073.1, read as the reverse complement.
CTGCCTGCGTTGCACACTCCAACTAATTATAAGTAAGCCATTATACTAGCAAACACTCAGTGTACCTAGTGGCATCCTATCTGTGGCTATTGGACTTTGCTATAGTCCCACTAGTGCCAAGACATTTGCAGAGCGCATCTGCCTGCGTTGCACACTCCAACTAATTATAAGTAAGCCATTATACTAGCAAACATTCAGTGTACCTAGTGGCATCCTATACGTGGCTATTGGACCTTGCTATAGTCCCACTAGTGCCAAGACATTTGCAGAGCGCATCTGCCTGCGTTGCACACTCCAACTAATTATAAGTAAGCTATTATACTAGCAAACACTCAGTGTACCTAGTGGCATCCTATACGTGGCTATTGGACCTTGCTATAGTCCCACTAGTGCCAAGACATTTGCAGAGCGCATCTGCCTGCGTTGCACACTCCAACTAATTATAAGTAAGCCATTATACTAGCAAACACTCAGTGTACCTAGTGGCATCCTATCTGTGGCTATTGGACTTTGCTATAGTCCCACTAGTGCCAAGACATTTGCAGAGCGCATCTGCCTGCGTTGCACACTCCAACTAATTTTAACTTAGCCATTATACTAGCAAACACTCAGTGTACCTAGTGGCATCCTATACGTGGCTATTGGACTTTGCTATAGTCCCACTAGTGCCAAGACATTTGCAGAGCGCATCTGCCTGCGTTGCACACTCCAACTAATTATAAGTAAGCCATTATACTAGCAAACACTCAGTGTACCTAGTGGCATCCTATCTGTGGCTATTGGACTTTGCTATAGTCCCACTAGTGCAAAGACATTTGCAGAGCACGTCTGCCTGCATTGCACACTCCAACTTTTTTAAACTAAGCAATTTTACTAGCAAACACTCAGTGTACCTAGTGGCATCCTATACGTGGCTATTGGACTTTGCTATAGTCCCACTAGTGCCAAGACATTTGCAGAGGGCATCTGCCTGCGTTGCACACTCCAACTAATTATAAGTAAGCCATTATACTAGCAAACACTCAGTGTACCTAGTGGCATCCTATCTGTGGCTATTGGACTTTGCTATAGTCCCACTAGTGCAAAGACATTTGCAGAGCACGTCTGCCTGCATTGCACACTCCAACTAATTATAAGTAAGCCATTATACTAGCAAACACTCAGTGTACCTAGTGGCATCCTATACGTGGCTATTGGACTTTGCTATAGTCCCACTAGTGCCAAGACATTTGCAGAGCGCATCTGCCTGCGTTGCACACTCCAACTAATTATAAGTAAGCCATTATACTAGCAAACACTCAGTGTACCTAGTGGCATCCTATCTGTGGCTATTGGACTTTGCTATAGTCCCACTAGTGCAAAGACATTTGCAGAGCACGTCTGCCTGCATTGCACACTCCAACTTTTTTAAACTAAGCAATTTTACTAGCAAACACTCAGTGTACCTAGTGGCATCCTATACGTGGCTATTGGACTTTGCTATAGTCCCACTAGTGCCAAGACATTTGCAGAGGGCATCTGCCTGCGTTGCACACTCCAACTAATTATAAGTAAGCCATTATACTAGCAAACACTCAGTGTACCTAGTGGCATCCTATCTGTGGCTATTGGACTTTGCTATAGTCCCACTAGTGCAAAGACATTTGCAGAGCACGTCTGCCTGCATTGCACACTCCAACTTTTTTAAACTAAGCAATTTTACTAGCAAACACTCAGTGTACCTAGTGGCATCCTATCTGTGGCTATTGGACTTTGCTATAGTCCCACTAGTGCCAAGACATTTGCAGAGCGCATCTGCCTGCGTTGCACACTCCAACTAATTATAAGTAAGCCATTATACTAGCAAACACTCAGTGTACCTAGTGGCATCCTATACGTGGCTATTGGACTTTGCTATAGTCCCACTAGTGCCAAGACATTTGCAGAGCGCATCTGCCTGCGTTGCACACTCCAACTAATTATAAGTAAGCCATTATACTAGCAAACATTCAGTGTACCTAGTGGCATCCTATACGTGGCTATTGGACCTTGCTATAGTCCCACTAGTGCCAAGACATTTGCAGAGCGCATCTGCCTGCGTTGCACACTCCAACTAATTATAAGTAAGCCATTATACTAGCAAACACTCAGTGTACCTAGTGGCATCCTATACGTGGCTATTGGACCTTGCTATAGTCCCACTAGTGCCAAGACATTTGCAGAGCGCATCTGCCTGCATTGCACACTCCAACTAATTATAAGTAAGCCATTATACTAGCAAACACTCAGTGTACCTAGTGGCATCCTATACGTGGCTATTGGACTTTGCTATAGTCCCACTAGTGCCAAGACATTTGCAGAGCGCATCTGCCTGCGTTGCACACTCCAACTAATTTTAACTTAGCCATTATACTAGCAAACACTCAGTGTACCTAGTGGCATCCTATACGTGGCTATTGGACTTTGCTATAGTCCCACTAGTGCCAAGACATTTGCAGAGCGCATCTGCCTGCGTTGCACACTCCAACTCATTATAAATAAGTTGCATTGTCAGGGATATTTATTCTTTATTATTCTGCTGTTAATAAAGCTAGACCACCACTGCAATCTTCACCACCTCTCAATTTTTACTACCACATTTTCAGTCCACAATCTTGTCGCAATCAACATGAGTGGCAAAATGACAGATGCTGGTGGAAAGGGGAAGAGGCGTGGTGGAAAAGGCAAAAAAGGTTTTGTCTGTGGGGAAAGTGGCAAAGCTCCATTATCATCTGCTGAAGATAGACCATCTACCAGCAAAAGTAAGATGTCTACTACTTACCGTGGACAATCCGATGTGCTCCCTTTTTTACGGACACGAACAACAGGAAGAAAGGTAGATGATGGGCAAAAAAGGAAAATGCTTGAATGGATCTCAAGTGGTCCAACAAGTGCCCTCTCAGCCACTTCAAGTACCGCATCCAAAAAACACCAGTCCTCTGAGTTGTCATCCCAATCACACTTGATTTCTCCCAGCTCTGAAGTCTCCATCAGCCCTGCACAGTATGGTGGAACTGAGATGGCTGAGTCTGCAGAGCTGTTCAGTCACACTATAGCCTGGGAATCAGAGGTCTGCTCCCAAGCTACAGTGAATACAGAACAGGAAATGGTCTGCAGTGATGCCCAGAACCTTTGTGACTCTGATTCAGGCTGTGAGGACCAAGTTTCTGAGCATAATGTTGACCCTTTGTCACAAACTGTAACACCTGTGGTTATAGACAATGAGGAACATACTGATGAAGATGAGACGCAGATACCCGATTGGGATGACAACTTAAATATTCGGTCAGGGCAAGAAGAGGCTCGGTCTGAGGGGGAGGGGAGTGCAAACACAACAATTGATGATGAAGTTCTAGATCCCACCTACTGTCAACCCCCAGTCAGGCACTCGAGGAGGTCAACAGAGGCGGTGGAGGAGGATGCAACCGACGACGAAGTTACCTTGCGCCTTCCTGGACAGAGTCGGAGCACTGGTAGCACGTCTACAACTGCATCCTCAGCCACCACTCTGCCTATGAGCATTATTCGGGGTGGATCAACAGGTCGCATGGCCTCTAAGCCTTGCCTAGCCTGGTCCTTTTTTGACATAGAAAAAGATCGCCCAAATCATGTGATATGTAAAATTTGTCATGATTCTCTTAGTAGAGGTCAAAACCTCAGCACTTTGACAACTTCTTCCATGAATCGTCACATGAATAAATATCATAGGTCCCGGTAGGAAGCTCACTGTGCTGCAATGCTGCAAGAGCGAACCATCCACCGCCCGCCCCTTCCAGTGCATCCGCGCGCTCTTCATCTTCTAGGACTGTGGGGACAGCTGTCACACCTGTTTTTCCACGCCAAACTTCCACCACTGTAACCGCAACAGGCAGTTTGCTTGTAAGGTCGTCAGTTGGTTTGGAAGGGGAAACAAGTGAGTGTGTACAGCTCTCTCAGACATCGATAGCACCAACGTTGGATGAAGGCAACATCATGTCTCCGCCTGCACTTTCCTCACAAACCTGCATTTTTCCAGGGACACCCTACTCAACACCGTCTACACACAGCAGCCAGATCTCTGTCCCTCAGATGTGGTCAAATAAAAGGCCACTTCCTCCGACCCATGACAAAGCTAAGAGGTTGACTCTATCCCTCTGTAAGCTGTTGTCTACCGAAATGCTGCCTTTCCGCCTAGTGGACACACAGGATTTTAGAGACCTTATGTCTGTCGCTGTGCCCCAGTACCAGATGCCTAGTCGCCACTACTTCTCTAAGAAAGGTGTGCCCGCGCTACACCAGCATGTCGCACACAACATCACCGCTTCCTTGAGAAACTCTGTGTGTGAACGGGTGCATTTCACCACCGATACTTGGACCAGTAAGCATGGACAGGGACGTTACATGTCGCTGACTGGGCACTGGGTAACTATGGTGATAGATGGTGAAGGGTCTGCTGCACAAGTCTTGCCGTCCCCACGACTTGTGTGTCAATCCTCTGTCTGTCCAAGTTCCTCCACAGCTTCTGCATCCTCCACCTCATCTGGGTCCTCCACCTCCGCCCCAAGCCTGCCTGGTCAGGCCACCAGCGTTCTCACTGCGCAGAAGGAATCACGCACGCCTCATTACTATGCTGGCAGCAGAGCGCAACGGCATCAGGCGGTCTTTAGCTTGACATGTCTTGGGAATAAGAGTCACACAGCTGAGGAGTTGTGGTCAGCTCTGCGGTCCGAGTTTAATAAATGGTTGTCTCCACTCAACCTGCAGCCTGGTAAGGCCGTGTGCGACAATGCTGCAAACCTGGGTGCGGCACTTCGCCTGGGCATTGTGACACACGTACCTTGTATGGCTCACGTGTTGAACCTTGTCGTCCAGCAATTTTTAACACACTATCCCGGCCTAGATGGCCTTCTGAACAGGGCACGAAAACTGTCAGCTCACTTCCGCCGTTCAAGCGCCGCAGCAGAGCGACTTGCATCGCTCCAGAAGTCTTTCGGCCTGCCGGTTCATCGCCTGAAATGCGATGTGGCGACACGCTGGAATTCAACTCTCCACATGTTACAGCGACTGTGGCAGCACCGCAGAGCCCTGGTGCAATACGTCATGACGTATAGCCTGGGCCAACGAGATGCAGAGGTGGGGCAGATCACCCTGATGGAGTGGTCTCAGATCAAGGACCTATGCACCCTTCTGCACAGTTTCGACATGGCGACGAATATGTTTAGCTCTGACAATGCCATTATCAGCATGACGATTCCAGTCATTTACATGCTGGAGCACACGCTAAACACTATTCGGAGTCAGGGGGTGGGACAACATGAAGGGGAGGGACTACAGGAGGATTCATATGCGCAAGGGACAACAACATCACCAAGGTCCAGACGTTCATCATCACCAACGCAGCAGGCATGGGACCATGGGGAACAGGGATCGACAAGGGCGCATAGTAGCAGGCGAAATGTTGAGCAAGGTGCAGGAGAACATGAAGAAATGGAGGACGAACTGTCCATGGACATGGAAGACTCAGCGGATGAGGGAGACCTTAGTCAAATTTCAGTTGAAAGAGGTTGGGGGGAGATGTCAGAGGAAGAAAGAACGGGTAGCACCTCTATGCCACAAACACAGCGTGGACTTGGTCCGCATGGCTGCGCAAGACACATGAGTGCCTTTTTGTTGCACTACCTCCAACATGACAGTCGTATTGTCAAAATTAGAAGTGATGATGACTACTGGATTGCCACACTATTAGATCCCCGGTACAAGTCCAAATTTTGTGACATAATTCCAGCCATAGAAAGGGACGCACGTATGCAGGAGTATCAGCAGAAGCTGTTACTCGATCTTAGCTCGGCTTTTCCACCAAACAACCGTGCAGGTGCAGGGAGGGAATCTCCCAGTTGTAACTTGACAAACATGGGACGGTCTCGTCATCTTCAACAGTCTACCCGTACCAGTAGGACCGTATCTGGTGCCGGTAACAGCAATTTTATGGAATCTTTTCATAATTTTTTTAGACCCTCTTTTGCAAGGCCACCAGAGACAACAAGTCTGACACATACTCAACGGCTGGAGAGGATGATACAGGAGTATCTCCAAATGAACATCGATGCCATGACTGTGCAACTGGAGCCTTGCTCCTTTTGGGCTTCAAACCTAGAAAAATGGCCAGAGCTCTCCAGTTACGCCTTGGAGATTTTGTCGTGTCCAGCTGCCAGCGTTGTCTCTGAACGTGTATTCAGTGCTGCTGGGTGTGTGCTGACAGATAAGCGCACGCGTCTGTCCAGTGACAATGTCATCAAAATGAACAAGTCATGGATCCATAAGGAATTTACTACCCCTGTGTCATCCTGGGGAGAGTAAATGCTTGTTGATTTGGAATGTGCTTGATGCAAATCAAAACATCCTGTTTGCAACTAGGGCCCAAGTGCTGCCACTGATGGGGTGGGTGTCTGTGTGGCCCAATTTTTGGAAAAAAGGGAGACTCCGCTTGGAGTAACCCTTGCTTGCTGTGTTTTTAAAAGAAGCCAAGATGAACAGAGCTGGGATCAGGAAAGACTTTGCTACCTACCCCGGTGTCATCCTGGGGACGGTTAAGAATAGCGTATTTTTGAATGTGCTTGATGCAAATGTAGCTGTGAAGTGTACAACTGGGGCACAACTGCTGCCACTGAAGGGGTGGGTGTGTGTGGGGCCCAATTTTTGGAAAAAAGGGAGACTCCGCTTGGAGTAACCCTTGCTTGCTGTGTTTTTAAAAGAAGCCAAGATGAACAGAGCTGGGATCAGGAAAGACTTTGCTACCTACCCCGGTGTCATCTTGGGGACGGTTAATTATGGCGTATTTTTGAATGTGCTTGATGCAAATCAAAACATCCTGTTTGCAACTAGGGCCCAAGTGCTGCCACTGATGGGGTGGGTGTCTGTGTGGCCCAATTTTTGGAAAAAAGGGAGACTCCGCTTGGAGTAACCCTTGCTTGCTGTGTTTTTAAAAGAAGCCAAGATGAACAGAGCTGGGATCAGGAAAGACTTTGCTACCTACCCCGGTGTCATCCTGGGGACGGTTAAGAATAGCGTATTTTTGAATGTGCTTGATGTAAATGTAGCTGTGAAGTGTACAACTGGGGCACAACTGCTGCCACTGAAGGGGTGGGTGTGTGTGGGGCCCAATTTTTGGAAAAAAGGGAGACTCCGCTTGGAGTAACCCTTGCTTGCTGTGTTTTTAAAAGAAGCCAAGATGAACAGAGCTGGGATCAGGAAAGACTTTGCTACCTACCCCGGTGTCATCCTGGGGACGGTTAATTATGGCGTATTTTTGAATGTGCTTGATGCAAATCAAAACATCCTGTTTGCAACTAGGGCCCAAGTGCTGCCACTGATGGGGTGGGTGTCTGTGTGGCCCAATTTTTGGAAAAAAGGGAGACTCCGCTTGGAGTAACCCTTGCTTGCTGTGTTTTTAAAAGAAGCCAAGATGAACAGAGCTGGGATCAGGAAAGACTTTGCTACCTACCCCGGTGTCATCCTGGGGACGGTTAAGAATAGCGTATTTTTGAATGTGCTTGATGCAAATGTAGCTGTGAAGTGTACAACTGGGGCACAACTGCTGCCACTGAAGGGGTGGGTGTGTGTGGGGCCCAATTTTTGGAAAAAAGGGAGACTCCGCTTGGAGTAACCCTTGCTTGCTGTGTTTTTAAAAGAAGCCAAGATGAACAGAGCTGGGATCAGGAAAGACTTTGCTACCTACCCCGGTGTCATCCTGGGGACGGTTAATTATGGCGTATTTTTGAATGTGCTTGATGCAAATCAAAACATCCTGTTTGCAACTAGGGCCCAAGTGCTGCCACTGATGGGGTGGGTGTCTGTGTGGCCCAATTTTTGGAAAAAAGGGAGACTCCGCTTGGAGTAACCCTTGCTTGCTGTGTTTTTAAAAGAAGCCAAGATGAACAGAGCTGGGATCAGGAAAGACTTTGCTACCTACCCCGGTGTCATCCTGGGGACGGTTAATTATGGCGTATTTTTGAATGTGCTTGATGCAAATCAAAACATCCTGTTTGCAACTAGGGCCCAAGTGCTGCCACTGATGGGGTGGGTGTCTGTGTGGCCCAATTTTTGGAAAAAAGGGAGACTCCGCTTGGAGTAACCCTTGCTTGCTGTGTTTTTAAAAGAAGCCAAGATGAACAGAGCTGGGATCAGGAAAGACTTTGCTACCTACCCCGGTGTCATCCTGGGGACGGTTAATTATGGCGAATTTTGGAATGTGCTTGATGGAAATCAAAACATCCTGTTTGCAACTAGGGCCCAAGTGCTGCCACTGATGGGGTGGGTGTCTGTGTGGCCCAATTTTTGGAAAAAAGGGAGACTCCGCTTGGAGTAACCCTTGCTTGCTGTGTTTTTAAAAGAAGCCAAGATGAACAGAGCTGGGATCAGGAAAGACTTTGCTACCTACCCCGGTGTCATCCTGGGGACGGTTAATTATGGCGTATTTTTGAATGTGCTTGATGCAAATCAAAACATCCTGTTTGCAACTAGGGCCCAAGTGCTGCCACTGATGGGGTGGGTGTCTGTGTGGCCCAATTTTTGGAAAAAAGGGAGACTCCGCTTGGAGTAACCCTTGCTTGCTGTGTTTTTAAAAGAAGCCAAGATGAACAGAGCTGGGATCAGGAAAGACTTTGCTACCTACCCCGGTGTCATCCTGGGGACGGTTAATTATGGCGTATTTTTGAATGTGCTTGGTGCAAATCAAAACATCCTGTTTGCAACTAGGGCCCAAGTGCTGCCACTGATGGGGTGGGTGTCTGTGTGGCCCAATTTTTGGAAAAAAGGGAGACTCCGCTTGGAGTAACCCTTGCTTGCTGTGTTTTTAAAAGAAGCCAAGATGAACAAGTCATGGGTCAGCAAAGACTTTATCTACCTACCCCGGTGTCATCCTGGGGACGGATAAGAATGGCGTATTTTTGAATGTGCTTGATGCAAATCAAAACATCCTGTTTGCAACTAGGGCCCAAGTCCTGCCACTGATGGGGTGGGTGTCTGTGTGGCCCAATTTTTGGAAAAAAGGGAGACTCCGCTTGGAGTAACCCTTGCTTGCTGTGTTTTTAAAAGAAGCCAAGATGAACAGAGCTGGGATCAGGAAAGACTTTGCTACCTACCCCGGTGTCATCCTGGGGACGGTTAATTATGGCGTATTTTTGAATTTGCTTGATGCAAATCAAAACATCCTGTTTGCAACTAGGGCCCAAGTGCTGCCACTGATGGGGTGGGTGTCTGTGTGGCCCAATTTTTGGAAAAAAGGGAGACTCCGCTTGGAGTAACCCTTGCTTGCTGTGTTTTTAAAAGAAGCCAAGATGAACAGAGCTGGGATCAGGAAAGACTTTGCTACCTACCCCGGTGTCATCCTGGGGACGGTTAAGAATAGCGTATTTTTGAATGTGCTTGATGCAAATGTAGCTGTGAAGTGTACAACTGGGGCACAACTGCTGCCACTGAAGGGGTGGGTGTGTGTGGGACCCAATTTTTGGAAAAAAGGGAGACTCCGCTTGGAGTCACCTTGCGGTGTTTTACATGATTTTAGAATGGCGTGCCATGCCTATATCTGTGTGTCCTCCTCTTTTTCCTTGTCCAGCTGTTTTGTTTTCGCATGAGTATATGTCCTTGTCACTTTCCCATGTGTTTGTGTTGTGTTGTGAGTTGTTTGTCACCTTTTGGACACCTTTGAGGGTGTTTTCTAGGTGTTTTACTGTGTTTGTGATTGCCTGCCATTGTTTCCTATTGGCTCGAGTTCGGTTCGTCGAACGTTCGACGAGCCGAACTCGAACGGGAGCTCCGTTCGGCGAACCGACCTCGAGCCGAACCGGGACCGGTTCGCTCATCTCTACTCCTGGACATAGCATTCGAATTACCAGGTCCCTGAAGGCTGAAATGCGTAGTGGCCGGAAATCATGAACAATTACAATGGGCGTATGTGCTGTAGATCCTGCGTCAGTTGTAGCTTGGAACTTTGTCTTTTCACGGATTTGCCCGTCTCTCATGGTGTTGGGCTATTTTCGGATCAAAATGGTGTGTCCCTCCTTGGCCCGTATCATGGGTTATTTCAGGGGCAAATTTAACTCTCTTAGCACTTTTCTCCTTAATTGTGGCCGTTGAATTGTGGGGTCAAGGTCTATCCAACCAGCATATTTGTTGTTTTTCAGACAATTTAGGGCTCGTGCATAGTAATAATAACACAGGTTTCCAAGGGTAAAAATTTTTGAAAGATGTGATTTTTTTCATACTTTTGATCATTGGACTCAGTAAAAATATTGAAAAAATATCATCACGTACAGTTTTTTCACAAACACTGATTCTATAGGTGTTAGGGCCAGGTGGACGGGCAGACCCAGGAGGTGGATCCACTGGGCCGAACACCTTAATGAAGGCAAGGGGTCCGGTAGCCGGAGCACTACGGGTAGCAGGACAGTCCGTGCAAAAGAGTGGAATGGAGAAGTCCCTGGGACCACGGAGTCACTGATGGTAGTCCGGGTGACGGAGCTCAGGTTCGGAGGCCGAGATGTCAGGCAGAGTCCGGAACCGATGGAGCGAGAGGACGGGTCACCACAGGGATCAGAGATGGTACGGACTGACGGGATGGCAGATAGTCAGCGTTCGGGGTTCGGGAATCGGCAGGACCGGATGGCGAGGCAGGAGCGGCTCTAGAAGAGAGATAGGTAAGTATATCACAGAGACACAAGGAGACCTGACTCCTAGCTTAGGAAACACGAAGAACAGGCCCCGCCCACTTGGACATTAAACCCCTTTATACCCTGTACCTGTGTGTTCAATTTCCTGTCAGTGGACGCTGGCCCTTTAAGAGAGGGTCAATGACCGCGCGCGCGCCCTAATGCGCATGCGCGAGGCCCGGGTGCCAGAAGCCAGGGCAGGGAGCGGTGTATAGGAAGCAGGGGAGCCGGCCTGGAGCAGGGCTGCCGACGGGCGCCGGGAGCGGGGACCGGGCCGCCTGGGGACCGCAGGTGGTGGAGGCTGGAGACCGTGGAGCGGGGGATGTCTGCCAGAGGAGCCGGGGAGCGAAGCAGGGGACCCGGAGAGCGTGACAATAGGTTTCCAAAAGGTTAGAATTCTGAAAAGATTCCCTCCATACTTTTCTGAAGATGGTGCTCTAGTGTATTCAAGCGATGTTCCTGTGCTGATGGAAAATGTAACATTAAGTACAATGTGAGCGAGTGGAGACACGTCATTGTTTCATCCAAAAAGTCTGAAAGCTGTGCTACTGCTCAATGGCAGTAAGTATTCTTCAGTGTGTGTAGGGCATGTGTCGCGGGCAGAGGGGCCACGCACGCTACGCTCGGGTTCGGGGACTTCTGCTGCTGCTGCTGCTCGGTGGCTCGAGCGGAGGGCCAGATCCGGGGACTCGAGCAGCGCTCCTCGCCCACGAGTGAAAAGGGGGTGGTTTGTTTGGGGAGATAGTTAGTGACGTCACCCACAGGTCGTGGTGATAATGGGCACCACCACTGCTGGTGACGGGGATCCCGGGAGCGATGGCAGGGAGCAGCTAGGATGTTGGTTCCCCCTCCGTGGGTAGGGGTTGGTGATCCCGGGGCCCGGTGGCGGTACGGGGAGGCTGGATGGCTGGGGTGTACGTACCGAGGGAGCCCGTTTGCCCGCAGGCGCTGGCCCTTGGATCTCTAGCCTATGGCGGTGGCTTTTTATCCTCACGGTGTGGACGGTTGCCTTCTGTCGGGTCTTGGGTGTTAGGGAACCCCTGGGATTCCGGTCACTCTCGGATTTGACCATTGTCGGCGGCTCCTAGCCTGGTCAGGGTCCAATGGCCCTGCCTTTGTGCTTGGTACAGATCCGCTCACCGGTTCAGTTCCCCTCGGGTCACCGCCCGTCCCCGGTCCTACGGTTCAGCTGACTTGTACCACCTCCTGCAGACGGCCACCACCGTCTGCCGACCTTGCTGACAGTGCCTGGGCTCCTACCCAGACACTAACAGTTTCTGTCCTCTCACTTTCCACTACAAAACTAAACTAACTGCTTTTCCCGCCTCCAGGCCTGTGAACTCCTCGGTGGGTGGGGCCAACCGCCTGGCTCCGCCCCACCTGGTGTGGACATCAGACCCTGGAGGAGGCAACAAGGATTTTGTGTGACTGATGTAGACTATCCAGGGGAGGGGGTGTGTGTGATTTTGTGTTTGTGACTACCTGGCTAGTCCAGGGCGTCACACATGCTATGCACTTGGAAGAAAGCTGTGAGAATTTAGACTTTATTCTCAAGAAACTTAACTACAAGGAGCATGGATGGTCAATATGTGGTGGTCTAAAAATGTTCTCATTGCTTCTTGGGCAGCAAGGAGGATATATTAAATACCCATGCTGTTCTGCCTCATGGCAGCCTGCTAATAGTCATTCATTGAAATTTCTGTTACAACCCCTAGAGGTCATTGTTATTCTTTTGAATTGCTGAGTTTCCCTTTAAGCTAAATGTATTCTGGGTAAGGAATGCCTCCCTGAGCTGAGAAGAAGCCTGCAGCCATTTTCTCTTTGGATTTGTCAGGAAAGGACATGCCGACTTACCTCTCTGTACATTCACCCCTGCCTAGTGTAATCCGGTGAGCAAAGCAAATTACATGTGTTAGTGATAGAATCCTAGATGGAAGAGTGTAGTAAATGCATTGTACATTGTACTTCTACACCTTTAGTGTCATCCCTGTCTTGTTTGTCTAGATAAGATTTCTATGTATTGCAGATGCAGTGACCTTTCACCTACATTCTCGTAAGAACTGCATCTCATGTACTGTTATGCTATGTTAACTCTGTATTAACACTGTACTGACTGTAATCATTTTCTTGTTATAGTTTTTACCCGTATAAAACAGTATCTTGGATATACCGTATTCTGTCTTCAACTGCATCTTGGATATTCCTATATTCACTGTATATTCCATGTATACTGCAATCAAGTTCACGTTACCAGCTAATAAATCAAGGCTATTGAACTCCACAGTCTGTTTATTTGAAATGTGAACTAGGGTTTAGCTGTATGCTAGAGATTCACAGCATTACGTAAAAGAAGGCAGAACACATGCTTTTTGTGTGAATTGGAAAGCCAGGTTAGGACTCTTCACTGGAGCAAAAAAAATTGGCCAACAAGAACATCTTTGTAACCGGGACTCAAGAACATTGTTGCATAAAGCTTAGTTGATCCCACCTAAAGTTCTCTTGCCACCACTCCACTGTAAGCTTGGACTGATGAAGCTGTTTGTGAAAGCGCTACTGAAAGAAGGAGAGATGTTTAAGTACCTGTGTACCAAGTTTCAGGGACTGTCAGAATCAAGTCTGAAGGAAGGTGTGATGCCCTGGCAAAACCAGGTAGTTACAGATAGGCCCCCGCACAACACCTTTCCTCACTTAGGAAACACACAGCCGACCTGAAACCCTAGTCACCTAGGACCCTGAAGCCAGGACCGAAACCAGCGGCCTAGCTAATTAAATGATTGAGGGCAGGATTATAGGTCCTATCCCACCTAAAGTCCCTCAAAGAAGACAACAGCCCACTGATAGGGATAAGGCCACCGCCAGGGCCCTTAGATCCCACGGGCCAGCGCCTGCGGGCACGGCTCCTTAGGCCATATCCAGCCGGGAGCGGACTCCTGAGTTCCAGACCAGGCAGTCCACCATACACAAAAACAAGTGCAGAGTAAAGGACAGCGACCACCAGCCTGGGTGGGGGACCTGAATGCAACCGGCCGGGGCGGCAGGCCACCAGCACCTTTGGTTTACCGAAAGACTCGTGTGATTCATTTACTGTGAGTAACCAAACATCCCCCTGCTTGCTCAGGCGCGCCGGCCCTTGCCATCTCCATACCCTGCACAAAGACACTGGGCCCCGGGGCAATCATCCCTACACACGGAGGGGTTAACATCCAGCTGCCACTACATCTCTCCCGGGTATCCCATAACGGCAGCGGTGGTGTCCCACCTCACCACACACCGTTGGTGGCGTCACAAACTTAATACGGCCTAGCCCATACATCTACATTCCTCCTTTTATTCGACATGTCCGCGAGACCCCCGGGTCGAGCCACTCTCTTAGAAGGTCTGGATCCGACCAACGGCGGCTGCTGGCACAGGGGCAGCACAAAAGCATTTTTGTGGGTTCGGATATTCAGAAACCCATGAATGAAGGATGACGTGTTTTAAACAATAATGAAAACTGTTGAAAAAAGGGCTTGGGACTCTTTGAAAGAAGCAATAAATACGTTTCTAGGTAACAACAAAGAATCAAAATTTAAGTCCATCGTGGAGAACATGCTGAAACGTTTCAAAGCCTTGGGTTGTCTAATGAATTTGAAGTTACATTTTTTACATTCCTATTTGGACTACTTGTCTGAAAACCTTGGTGCTGGTGGGAAGAACAAGAAGGTTTTCATCGGAATATCAAGGAGATGGAACGACGATACCAAAGTAAATGAAACGTGAACATGATTGCCGGATGCTTCACAGAGAAGATCCACAGGCCTTCTATAAGAGAAAAGGGGGATTTAGAGAAAAGGAAAAAGTGCAAGAATAAATTTCTAATAAAGTTGCAGAATGACTGTACAATAAATAAATGTATTTTATATATAAAATTGTGAATATTTTTGGTTACAATAAGTATTTTTCTTGTTCATGTCACTTGTATGTAACTTCACACATGGATTGTACAAAATCAATATTTGATGGTTAAAAAAAAATATTTATTTTTTTTTTAAATCAGGACATTAGAAAACATAATAATCAGTCACTGGATTTGAAGTTTCATAAACCAAAATTTTACATAGCTGTGTAATTTGTCGGGCACCCACCGACAATAGAATAGCGCCAGATTTAGGAAGCTGGCTGAGGTCTGCAAAGTCTGTAGCCAGGTGACAAAATTGTCCAACCTGGGTTTCTTCCTTAAGTAGTCTCTGGTATGATGATATGGCATAATCCTGGCAGCCGGAGTCGAAATCCCTAGATTGCGGTTATGATCTCCAATCGGAATTGGAGCCCCTAGATTGAAGCCATGTAGCCAAGTGATCCTCTAGTTGAAGCCAAAGTCCCTAGACCGAGTCCACAAGGCATCAAGCTGCATGGATAATGTTCATTTAAATGATGTGGATAGAAAGACTGAAGATATCTACATGTAGTCTGAAATCCATCATGAATCAATACTATTTTACACAGTCATAAGCAGCCCATGGGCATTCACCTGCATTCAAACCAATAACAGCTCATAGACCAGACAATCCATCTACCACTGGACCAAAGACAGGAAGTTAAATCCACTGCCTGCGGTAACCAACTTAATCCTATAGGCTACTCACACAACAAACCCAACAGAAAGGAAAAAAACATGGCTTCGATTATCCATCCAATGAAAACGCATAACCATTGTGAGCCATTGGACAATGCAATTGGACACTTGGTGACATGGTGCACGGCCCAATGAATCAAGTCTTTACTTCATATTCACGGTTTAAGCCCTTGGGTTCTAATATGCCCAGAGTACATATCCAGAAAGATTCTCTTTCTTTGAGCTAAACACAAGTCAACAATACATTGTAAGCAGATTCTATTACCAGTCCCACACCATTTTGTGACGCATAATCACACAGTGATCCAATTAAGATTCCAAGTCATCGAACATGTCCAAGCCATACGCAGAGGAGGCAATAGAATTAGGAAGCTCAAAGAAAGGGAATCTTTCTGGATATATACTCTGGGCACATTGGAACCCAAAGGCTTAAACCATGAATATGAAGTACAGACTTGATTCATTGGGCCATGCATGGACATAATGGACATAATTCTAATAGGCAGGACAGGTAATAAGGAGCACAAGTTATATGCTAAAATGTGTTGTGTGACAAGACAGACACAGGAAAGGACATGATAACAGGTGTAGGGACCAACAAGGTGAGACAAGGGGTATCAGGATAGGGTCAAGTAGGTATGAATGTAGTAATGGGGCAGGCATAGAGAATTGTATGTGAATGTGAATTACAATAAATCACTAAGGAAAGGAATATGTGAGTGTGTGCCTAATGTAAACTAATATTGTACTGGCAAAATTATAGATGGAAAGGGAGAAGGGGAGGGGGGAGAGAGGAGGCTGTAATTGACTACAAGGGTATGAGTTATGAGTGATCATAGGGATAGTGTTACATAAGTGGAAATACCTATGGAGGACCGGATGTGTAAGCGCATACCTTATACAAACCTATAGAGTGCTGATGGGTGAGAGTGTGATGTTAGATATAAGACATCCTATAGTGAATAGTGAGCCGTAATCAAGTGCAACAGGGATATTTCACGTGACTATGGGAACCTGGAAGGTAAAGAAAGGGGAGAAAAAACTGTTAGACAAGGTAATCAGACATAATGTAACCAGTTGATCAGACATGATCACCTGGTTTGAGACCCCCTGCCTTACACTATATAGATATCATGTTCATTCCCCATCTATCTTGCTCAGGAGAGCATCTCCCTCCCCCGGCACCAAGAGCAGCTCATACTGAATTGTTACATTGACTAGTAACACTGCACACAGAAATGCACCTTAATATTCCACTGTTAACCCTTTCCTCCCAGCAGTAACACACAACTCCTCACCTTGATATCATGGTGATTTATGGTCAGAATGACTTCAATGCGATCAGTGATTTCTATTCTAGCTCTGCTCACATAGATTTTATATCCACACTCAACTATAGGCCGTTCTTCATATTTTGGGGGCTTTTAGTCAGATATACTAGTTTGTGCCTGTATAGTATTGGTGTAGATGGGAGTGTAGGGCATGGGTTACATGGCACTGTGGTGGAATACTGATGGGAGGTATTGGTGCTGTGTTTGATGCTTCTACTGGGTATTTTCCTACAAATACTGGAACAGCTCACTGCTTAGAATGATCCTTCCCAGCTCTATAATATATTATATATACCCCACAATGCAGGCTCACACACACATTTGTCTCAAGTGTGTTGTAGGGACACAGATACAGTCTTGGTCATGTGACTAAAGGCTACTTTACACACTGCGATATCGGTCCCGATATCGCTAGTGTGGGTACCCGCCCCCATCTGTTGCGCGACACGGGCAAATCGCTGCCCATGCCGCACAACACCGACCAGACCCGTCACACATACTTACCTGCCCGGCGACGTCGCTGTGTCCGGCGAACCGCCTCCTTTCTAAGGGGGCGGTCCGTGCGGCGTCACAGCGACGTCACTGAGCGACCGCCCAATAGCAGCGGAGGGGCGGAGATGAGTGGCCGGAACATCCCGCCCACCTCCTTCCTTCCTCATAGCGGCTGGGAGGCAGGTAAGGAGAGGTTCCTCGTTTCTGCGGTGTCACACGGAGCGATGTGTGCTACCGCAGGAGCGACGAACTACATCGTTACTGCTGCAGTAACGATAATCGAGAATGGAGACCCATGTCACCGATGAGCGATTTTGCACGTTTTTGCAACGATGCAAAATCGCTCATCGGTATCACACGCAGCAACATCGCTAATGCGGCCGGATGTGCGTCACAAATTCCGTGACCCCAACGACTCCGCATTAGCGATGTCGCAGCGTGTAAAGCCCCCTTTAGTGGGAGTGGTGTACAGGGTCTTAGCAGTAAAGAGTATTCCATATTTCTGCCAGATACCCACAGAGATATTGAAATCTGAAAAAAGAGACTTCTGCTCATTGAAGGTAAGAACTACTCACATAGCGTTCAGCTCCACAGCAAACGAGTGCTCTAGCACTGGCATCTCAGCAGGGATATTCCCCTACTACACATGTGTGTCTAGGTCACTGTGACAGTTTACAGGACATAACTCAGGGCACCTAGACAGAAGGCAGAGGGACTACTTTCTATTTCTGGTGTAGAGCTTAGTACAATATATATATATTTATACTATTACATGGGACACATGTACCTTGTATTACCATTATTCGCTGTATATGAACCCCTTTTCTCCGGGCATTATTTGTCTATAGCATTTTTCACGAACCTGAGGCAACTGAGAACCCTTCAGTGAAGGAATTCCACTAACCCTCACAATACCTACCAGGGGCCTCCCTGCAGTAACTCAGGTAGTTGTACCCATTCTCTTTCCGCATTCTATGTGTTCTTCTTCTTTCTTCTTTTTTTTCTTTTTTCTTCTTTTTATTTCTATCATGTAGTTCAGGGGTTTATAGATATATGTCCTGCATCTCATATTTCCTTTAGTGGTGCTTCTTACCCATTCTCATATCATTTACCCTAGTATTTCATGATCCTGAGGCGACTGAGAACCCTTTAATAAAGGAATCCTTTTTCACCTGAATTGTCAAGTGATACTTACCAGTGACTATCACGTAATGTTACAGGTAGTTCCATTTTCTTCCTCTTCTTTCTCTCCTTTCTTCTTTGTCACACGGTCCATTGTGTTATAGCCCACGTGTCATGATAACACTTGTACCATCTTTTCATTTAGATTCCACCTACAATTATTTACCGATTCCAGTTCTGGAATAGGCTTTCATCATCTACTCACTAGAATTCTCAAGTTCATAAGGTACTGAGACATATACATGTTCACACCATTATAAAGAACAAAGTATAAACATTGAGGTTTTTCTCACACCCATGTTCCTGTGTTCTTTGATATGATATGTGTTCATTTCCTTCACTATATAGGATTGCAAGTTTTCCATTTGTACCTTAATGGCAATGACGCTATACAATTGAACACATATCATCCTGTTATCCATATAGGTGTGTATTTACCTGCTTGACTATTTTTGGCTGTTTGATCCAGAATGTTTCTCCAGATAGGTCATGTGGAAATTTTCTTTCCTCAGTACAAATGTTTTCACTATGGCTTTGGAAAATTTTTTTGTATGTGCATCATGGTCATTTGACCCATTGTACTCTCAAGTAGCAATATATTGTACTGTTATGTTGTACTATGTACTAATTACGTGTTTATATGGTTTTGTAACCCTTTATGATCTTAGATAACTTTATCCTTGATAAAGACCTAAAAACAAGCTCGAAACGTTGGATGAATTATCCTTTTGCACAAATAAAGAATTTTCAGCATTCTAAGAGTTCTTTTCTTACGTTATTGATCACTATAGTGTGCCAGAGCTATTTCTATTGAATTGACTCTTATTTTTTCTGACCACCTGCTATATACACAGTGAGCCAGACATATTCAATTTTCATTCAGAAGGCAGAGGGAAGCCTTAGCAGCTGAGCCTATATCTTGGCTTGTGAGCATTAGAACAGGCCGGCGATTACAGGGTAACATGAAAAATGTCCAGCTTGCATTATGACTAGAACATGACAATATCCTTTTAAGTACTAACCTATGATGCGTTCCTAAGCAGTTGATGTTATATGTTCTACATTTCATTTTCTGCATACTTTCCAAGTAGTAGAATTTGCAGAGCAAAAACAAGGAGAATGGTGCTTTTTGCAGCCGCCGCCCACTGCAATGAATCTGAATAACTCCTCCTTTTGGGCACAAGCACCTCCCCTCCCCCTTGCAGTCTTTCCAATTCATGATACAAAAAGACGGACGGACAGGACAGGACAGGACCATCTGCCTGACTTTCCGTCACTGCCACCCTTTGCCATCCTTGCCCGTAGAAAGCCCTTTCATCATCCCCAAACCCTAATCTTTTCCCTTCCCTTCCCAGCTGCGTCTCACTCCCTTTCATTAGGAAGTGAGCGCAGCCTTTTCTCCGTTCTGCACATGCGCGACGTTAAACACAAATGCGCAGGCGTGCGTTCCATTAGCCTCACTGCATTCCACTCCCATACAGGAAGTGGGCACAGCTATTACTACGGTCGCACATAAAAGAACCCACGGCCACCACTGCACATAGCTGACTCCACCACAGGACACCCACTTCTACACCAACGCAGGTAAGACAGGATCGGCACCTCTATGCTCCCGTTACAATCAGGCTCAGTCACCATGTGATAACGCTCTCAACTCTTTAGTTGCAGGCTCCCCTTGCTTCACCTCCACTGGCTGTGCTGCCATTTCCTCTCCCACCTGGAAGGTATACTTTATTCAACTATTTTCCTGTTTCTCTCTTCCCCCTTTTCCCATAACCTACTTTTATCTGCATTTGTGGGGTATCTATATGCTATTTACATCATAGTTTTATTCATTAATATGGAAGGGAAGAGTGCCCATGAGAGTGTTGAACTGCGGAGAGCAAAAGATTAAGCTGCTCCGATTTGCCACCATTGATAAGCTGTTCTCAGTAGATACACATGCTATCCAAACAGCAGCATCCACCATTGCTTCAGCCCACCCATTCAGTGACAGCTCACCAAGTCAGCCAGAGGAGTGGTGTAAGGAATTACACGTAGGCACTGACTCCACACCTTCACATCACAAGAAGGGGGTCTACAGGCTAGTGCAAGAATACGAGCAAGTCTTCAGCAAACATCCGCTAGACTTTTGAAAAATAAAAGGGGTCAAACACTACATCCCCACAAGTGCACACCCACCCATCAAAGAGAGATATAAGCCAAATCTACCTGCACATTACCAGTGTACCAAGGACATGTTGAGCAACATGAAGGAGGCTGGGGTTATCCGTGACAGTTGTAGCCTCTGGGCAGCTCCGTTGGTCCTGTTAAAGAAGAAGGACAGCACCACTCCCCTGTATTGAGGAATAGCTAGCTGCATTGACAACTGCAAATTATTTTTCTACCCTTGATCTCACTAGTCACTATTGGCAAGAGTCCGTTGCTGAGGCAGACCGGGAGAAGACCGCCTTTGCCACCCCGATGGGTCTCTGCGAGTTCAAAAGCATGCCCTTCGAGCTGTGCAATTTGCCAGGAACCTTCCAGAGGCTGATGGAATGCTGCTTGGGACACCGAAACTTTGAAACGGTACTGCTATACCTTTATGATGTTATTGTTTATTCTAACGCAAACAAGATTTTAGGGTGTATAAAAAGGGAGATTAGATCCGATGATCCCAACGTATTGTTACCCCTCTATAAATCACTTGTAAGGCCACATCTGGAATATGGGGTAAAGTCCTGAGCAGGTTGATAACCATTGGTTTGAGCATGGTAGGGTGTAGTACGCATCTTCCTGCATCGGTAAAAGCTGCAGAAGTCCTTGAAGATTTCCGCTTCAAAGGCAGTGCCTTGATCTGTGAGGACTCTCTCTGAGTAGCCATGAGGTCTGCATAAGTGTGCTTGGAAGACCTTCGCTGCAGTATGGGCCATTAGATCTTTGACTTGTACCACAACCATAAATCTCGAGTAGTTGTCTACCATCGTAAGTGCATACGTGAGCTCACCTCGATATTCTGCAACAAAACTCCCTTTTTCGATTTCAGTTTCAGCAAACACTCCTCTTCCTGTAGAAAATATTTATCATTACCTAAGACAGTCATTCTAATGCATGACAATATTAAGGCAATTTAGTTAAAACTTGTTTTAACTCACCTTTAAGGGGATTGATGTATTTCATGGTCAATCCAGGTTTGTCAGTGATGGCACTGACATAATGTATGGCGTCTTTTTCGGGCGTTATCCTTTGCCTTTTCATTGTGAAAATCCAGTTGCCTATATCAAAGCAAATTCTACTACTTGGAAAGTATGCAGAAAATGAAATGTAGAACATATAACATCAACTGCTTAGGAACGCATCATAGGTTAGTACTTAAAAGGATATTGTCATGTTCTAGTCATAATGCAAGCTGGACATTTTTCATGTTACCCTGTAATCGCCGGCCTGTTCTAATGCTCACAAGCCAAGATATAGGCTCAGCTGCTAAGGCTTCCCTCTGCCTTCTGAATGAAAATTGAATATGTCTGGCTCACTGTGTATATAGCAGGTGCTCAGAAAAAATAAGAGTCAATTCAATAGAAATAGCTCTGGCACACTATAGTGATCAATAACGTAAGAAAAGAACTCTTAGAATGCTGAAAATTCTTTATTTGTGCAAAAGGATAATTCATCCAACGTTTCGAGCTTGTTTTTAGGTCTTTATCAAGGATAAAGTTATCTAAGATCATAAAGGGTTACAAAACCATATAAACACGTAATTAGTACATAGTACAACATAACAGTACAATATATTGCTACTTGAGAGTACAATGGGTCAAATGACCATGATGCACATACAAAAAAAATTTTCCAAAGCCATAGTGAAAACATTTGTACTGAGGAAAGAAAATTTCCACATGACCTATCTGGAGAAACATTCTGGATCAAACAACCAAAAATAGTCAAGCAGGTAAATACACACCTATATGGATAACAGGATGATATGTGTTCAATTGTATAGCGTCATTGCCATTAAGGTACAAATGGAAAACTTGCAATCCTATATAGTGAAGGAAATGAACACATATCATATCAAAGAACACAGGAACATGGGTGTGAGAAAAACCTCAATGTTTATACTTTGTTCTTTATAATGGTGTGAACATGTATATGTCTCAGTACCTTATGAACTTGAGAATTCTAGTGAGTAGATGATGAAAGCCTATTCCAGAACTGGAATCGGTAAATAATTGTAGGTGGAATCTAAATGAAAAGATGGTACAAGTGTTATCATGACACGTGGGCTATAACACAATGGACCGTGTGACAAAGAAGAAAGGAGAGAAAGAAGAGGAAGAAAATGGAACTACCTGTAACATTACGTGATAGTCACTGGTAAGTATCACTTGACAATTCAGGTGAAAAAGGATTCCTTTATTAAAGGGTTCTCAGTCGCCTCAGGATCATGAAATACTAGGGTAAATGATATGAGAATGGGTAAGAAGCACCACTAAAGGAAATATGAGATGCAGGACATATATCTATAAACCCCTGAACTACATGATAGAAATAAAAAGAAGAAAAAAGAAAAAAAAGAAGAAAGAAGAAGAACACATAGAATGCGGAAAGAGAATGGGTACAACTACCTGAGTTACTGCAGGGAGGCCCCTGGTAGGTATTGTGAGGGTTAGTGGAATTCCTTCACTGAAGGGTTCTCAGTTGCCTCAGGTTCGTGAAAAATGCTATAGACAAATAATGCCCGGAGAAAAGGGGTTCATATACAGCGAATAATGGTAATACAAGGTACATGTGTCCCATGTAATAGTATAAATATATATATATTGTACTAAGCTCTACACCAGAAATAGAAAGTAGTCCCTCTGCCTTCTGTCTAGGTGCCCTGAGTTATGTCCTGTAAACTGTCACAGTGACCTAGACACACATGTGTAGTAGGGGAATATCCCTGCTGAGATGCCAGTGCTAGAGCACTCGTTTGCTGTGGAGTTGAACGCTATGTGAGCAGTTCTTACCTTCAATGAGCAGAAGTCTCTTTTTTCAGATTTCAATATCTCTGTGGGTATCTGGCAGAAATATGGAATACTCTTTACTGCTAAGACCCTGTACACCACTCCCACTAAAGGGGGCTTTACACGCTGCGACATCGCTAATGCGGAGTCGTTGGGGTCACGGAATTTGTGACGCACATCCGGCCGCATTAGCGATGTTGCTGCGTGTGATACCGATGAGCGATTTTGCATCGTTGCAAAAACGTGCAAAATCGCTCATCGGTGACATGGGTCTCCATTCTCGATTATCGTTACTGCAGCAGTAACGATGTAGTTCGTCGCTCCTGCGGTAGCACACATCGCTCCGTGTGACACCGCAGAAACGAGGAACCTCTCCTTACCTGCCTCCCAGCCGCTATGAGGAAGGAAGGAGGTGGGCGGGATGTTCCGGCCACTCATCTCCGCCCCTCCGCTGCTATTGGGCGGTCGCTCAGTGACGTCGCTGTGACGCCGCACGGACCGCCCCCTTAGAAAGGAGGCGGTTCGCCGGACACAGCGACGTCGCCGGGCAGGTAAGTATGTGTGACGGGTCTGGTCGGTGTTGTGCGGCATGGGCAGCGATTTGCCCGTGTCGCGCAACAGATGGGGGCGGGTACCCACACTAGCGATATCGGGACCGATATCGCAGTGTGTAAAGTAGCCTTTAGTCACATGACCAAGACTGTATCTGTGTCCCTACAACACACTTGAGACAAATGTGTGTGTGAGCCTGCATTGTGGGGTATATATAATATATTATAGAGCTGGGAAGGATCATTCTAAGCAGTGAGCTGTTCCAGTATTTGTAGGAAAATACCCAGTAGAAGCATCAAACACAGCACCAATACCTCCCATCAGTATTCCACCACAGTGCCATGTAACCCATGCCCTACACTCCCATCTACACCAATACTATACAGGCACAAACTAGTATATCTGACTAAAAGCCCCCAAAATATGAAGAACGGCCTATAGTTGAGTGTGGATATAAAATCTATGTGAGCAGAGCTAGAATAGAAATCACTGATCGCATTGAAGTCATTCTGACCATAAATCACCATGATATCAAGGTGAGGAGTTGTGTGTTACTGCTGGGAGGAAAGGGTTAACAGTGGAATATTAAGGTGCATTTCTGTGTGCAGTGTTACTAGTCAATGTAACAATTCAGTATGAGCTGCTCTTGGTGCCGGGGGAGGGAGATGCTCTCCTGAGCAAGATAGATGGGGAATGAACATGATATCTATATAGTGTAAGGCAGGGGGTCTCAAACCAGGTGATCATGTCTGATCAACTGGTTACATTATGTCTGATTACCTTGTCTAACAGTTTTTTCTCCCCTTTCTTTACCTTCCAGGTTCCCATAGTCACGTGAAATATCCCTGTTGCACTTGATTACGGCTCACTATTCACTATAGGATGTCTTATATCTAACATCACACTCTCACCCATCAGCACTCTATAGGTTTGTATAAGGTATGCGCTTACACATCCGGTCCTCCATAGGTATTTCCACTTATGTAACACTATCCCTATGATCACTCATAACTCATACCCTTGTAGTCAATTACAGCCTCCTCTCTCCCCCCCTCCCCTTCTCCCTTTCCATCTATAATTTTGCCAGTACAATATTAGTTTACATTAGGCACACACTCACATATTCCTTTCCTTAGTGATTTATTGTAATTCACATTCACATACAATTCTCTATGCCTGCCCCATTACTACATTCATACCTACTTGACCCTATCCTGATACCCCTTGTCTCACCTTGTTGGTCCCTACACCTGTTATCATGTCCTTTCCTGTGTCTGTCTTGTCACACAACACATTTTAGCATATAACTTGTGCTCCTTATTACCTGTCCTGCCTATTAGAATTATGTCCATTATGTCCATGCATGGCCCAATGAATCAAGTCTGTACTTCATATTCATGGTTTAAGCCTTTGGGTTCCAATGTGCCCAGAGTATATATCCAGAAAGATTCCCTTTCTTTGAGCTTCCTAATTCTATTGCCTCCTCTGCGTATGGCTTGGACATGTTCGATGACTTGGAATGTTAATTGGATCACTGTGTGATTATGCGTCACAAAATGGTGTGGGACTGGTAATAGAATCTGCTTACAATGTATTGTTGACTTGTGTTTAGCTCAAAGAAAGAGAATCTTTCTGGATATGTACTCTGGGCACATTAGAACCCAAGGGCTTAAACCGTGAATATGAAGTAAAGACTTGATTCATTGGGCCGTGCACCATGTCACCAAGTGTCCAATTGCATTGTCCAATGGCTCACAATGGTTATGCGTTTTCATTGGATGGATAATCGAAGCCATGTTTTTTTCCTTTCTGTTGGGTTTGTTGTGTGAGTAGCCTATAGGATTAAGTTGGTTACCGCAGGCAGTGGATTTAACTTCCTGTCTTTGGTCCAGTGGTAGATGGATTGTCTGGTCTATGAGCTGTTATTGGTTTGAATGCAGGTGAATGCCCATGGGCTGCTTATGACTGTGTAAAATAGTATTGATTCATGATGGATTTCAGACTACATGTAGATATCTTCAGTCTTTCTATCCACATCATTTAAATGAACATTATCCATGCAGCTTGAAATCCATCCAATAAGAGAAGCAACCTTGTACAACCAATCTGATAAGGGCACAGTATATCCTAAGGGAAGGTTATGGCGGATGCAGGAAGATGCGCACTACACCCTACCATGCTCAAACCAATGGTTATCAACCTGCTCAGGACTTTACCCCATATTCCAGATGTGGCCTTACAAGTGATTTATAGAGGGTTAACAATACGTTGGGATCACCGGATCTAATCTCCCTTTTTATACACCCTAAAATCTTGTTTGCTTTAGAATAAACAATAACATCATAAAGGTATAAGATGACGCCATTATTAGCGTCACCATACCGCTACTCTGCCTTCTAAAACGGTCTCTGCTCAAAACCAAACATGATGCATTGCAGGCGGAGCGCGATGAGTTGCAGCAAGAAACAGTAGTGGGTGTGGGTGATAACACACAGCCCAGCCTCGTCTCATCACAACGTGCAGTGGAGGACTATGACGAGGAGGAGGATGAAGACATGGAGCAAATCTCCGGCCAAATTGAGGATATGACATGCACACCAGTCATATCCTCGGTTCAGCGTGGCTGGCCAGAGGACAGGGTAGATGAGGAGGAGGAGGAGGAGGAGGAGGAGGAGGACAGCATGTTCAGTCAACGTGTTGGTCAGGCTACTGAAGTCCTGGCTGTTAAGAGTCTGGCGCACATGGCTGACTTTATGGTAAGCTGCCTGTCTCGTGACCCTCGCGTTAAGAACATCTTGGCCGACAATCATTACTGGTTGGTAACACTGTTAGACCCACGCTACAAGGAGAACTTTATGTCTCTTATTCCCGAGGCGGAGAGGTCAACCAAAATGCAGCAGTTCCGGAAGGCCATAGTCACGGAAGTAGGCAAAGCATTCCCCTCACAAAACGCTAGCGGCATAGGTCAGGAATCAGTGGACAACCAAGGCGTACAGCCGAGAGAGGCACAAGTCCAATCCGCCAGAGGTAGGGGAACAGTCTTTAAGATGTGGGACAGTTTTCTCAGCCCCTCACGTACCACAGCCCCTGAGGTGCGGGGTAGTGCCACAAGAAATCCTAAGTTTGCCCAGATGCTCAAGGAGTACCTTGCAGATCGAACAACTGTACTCCGACATTCCTCTGTGCCTTACAATTATTGGGTATCCAAGGTGGACACGTGGCATGAATTGGCTCTCTACGCCTTGGAAGTCCTGGCCTGCCCTGCCGCTAGCGTTTTGTCAGAGCATGTTTTTAGTGCCGCAGGTGGAATCATTACAGATAAACGCACCCGCCTGTCAACTGAAAATGCTGACAGGCTGACTCTGATCAAGATGAACAAGGGTTGGATTGGGCCAGACTTCACCACACCACCAGCAAATGAGAGCGGAATTTAAAGTTTGTAACGGGAATTTGCCATGTACCTCCAGTCACCCATGGGTACACACTTCTGGACTTTGGATAATCGCTGGACTGCTCCTCCTTCTCCTCATGCGCCACCATGATGACCGTTACAAGAGTTAGGCCTTTGTTTCAGGTATACCCCCAGTGGTAAATTTTTTCGCCCATTCTTTGCAGAATGGACATTACAACGACAGGAGACCCGCTCCTTTGCAATGGGAACAATGTTTTGAGGCCCTCATGCACGTCTCTATGCAGGGACAACGTGGAGCCTCCCAATTTTTGGCTGCCCTGCCAAAGGGCTATACTATAATACACCCACTTCCTGACAATGGACACTTAATGTTTTGAGGCCCTCATGCACGTCTCTATCCAGGGACAACGTGGAGCCTCCCAATTTTTGGCTGCCCTGCCAAAGGGCTATACTACAAAAGACCCACTTCCTGACAATGGACACTTAATGTTTTGAGGCCCTCATGCACGTCTCTATCCAGGGACAACGTGGAGCCTCCCAATTTTTGGCTGCCCTGCCTAAGGGCTATACTATAATACACCCACTTCCTGACAATGGACACTTAATGTTTTGAGGCCCTCATGCACGTCTCTATCCAGGGACAACGTGGAGCCTCCCAATTTTTGGCTGCCCTGCCAAAGGGCTATACTACAAAAGACCCACTTCCTGACAATGGACACTTAATGTTTTGAGGCCCTCATGCACGTCTCTATCCAGGGACAACGTGGAGCCTCCCAATTTTTGGCTGCCCTGCCTAAGGGCTATACTATAATACACCCACTTCCTGACAATGGACACTTAATGTTTTGAGGCCCTCATGCACGTCTCTATCCAGGGACAACGTGGAGCCTCCCAATTTTTGGCTGCCCTGCCAAAGGGCTATACTATAATACACCCACTTCCTGACAATGGACACTTAATGTTTTGAGGCCCTCATGCACGTCTCTATCCAGGGACAACGTGGAGCCTCCCAATTTTTGGCTGCCCTGCCAAAGGGCTATACTACAAAAGACCCACTTCCTTCCAATGGGCACTTCAGGTTTACAGGCCCTCATGCACGTCTCTATCCAGGGACAACGTGGAGCCTCCCAATTTTTGGCTGCCCTGCCTAAGGGCTATACTATAATACACCCACTTCCTGACAATGGACACTTAATGTTTTGAGGCCCTCATGCATGTCTCTATCCAGGGACAACGTGGAGCCTCCCAATTTTTGGCTGCCCTGCCAAAGGGCTATACTACAAAAGACCCACTTCCTTCCAATAGGCACTTCAGGTTTACAGGCCCTCATGCACGTCTCTATCCAGGGACAACGTGGAGCCTCCCAATTTTTGGCTGCCCTGCCAAAGGGCTATACTACAAAAGACCCACTTCCTTCCAATGGGCACTTCAGGTTTACAGGCCCTCATGCACGTCTCTATCCAGGGACAACGTGGAGCCTCCCAATTTTTGGCTGCCCTGCCTAAGGGCTATACTATAATACACCCACTTCCTGACACTGGACACTTAATGTTTTGAGGCCCTCATGCACGTCTCTATCCAGGGACAACGTGGAGCCTCCCAATTTTTGGCTGCCCTGCCTAAGGGCTATACTACAATAGACCCACTTCCTTACAATGGGCACTTCAGGTTTACAGGCCATCATGCACGTCTGTATGCAGGGGCATTGGTGAACCTCACAATTTTGGACTGCCCTGGCAAAGGAAAATAATACAAAGACTCAGTTCCTCAAAATGGGCACATTAGACTCAGAGGCCTTTATGCACGTCTCTTCTCAGGGACATCGGAGTGCCACACAATGTTTTACGTAAAATCTTTCATGTATTGATCTCAAAAAGTAACATACATTAGCTCTATCTCACTATTGGGTATGTGCCCTTAACATTTCCGCTATGAAAAATCATTTTGGTGTCATTTTGGAAGGTTTTCTGGTGAGTCCGTAAAAATGGCGTAAAACGTGGACAAAATTATTCACAGCTGTGACTTTTGAGTGATAAATGCTTCAAGGGGTCTTCCCCATGCTGTTGCCATGTCATTTGAGCACTCTTCGGAGACTTTTGTGCCATTTTTAGGGTTTCTACATGCTGCCGGTGGTCATTTCACAAAAATACTCGGGTCTCCCATAGGATAACATTGGGCTCGGTGCTCGGGCCGAGTACACGAGTATCTTGGGAGGCTCGGCCCGAGCTTCGAGCACCCGAGCTTTTTAGTACTCGCTCATCACTACTAATAAACCTAAAAAATAAAAATAAATTGAATAAAAATCATGAATGTTGTGTTATAACAGGAAATTCGGTGTAAGAATGAATATCCGGGATGAGAGTTCAGCGAATGAGTTATAGAAATTGTTACAAAAAGGAGTGTGTACGGTTTATGCGTAAATTTTCAGAATGCGTACATGAAAATTATATGTATGTGAGAATGTCCCCCATGCTTTGTAAAAAGTTATTTATGAAAATGTAAATAAAATATATAAAAATGCCTAATTATTTATAATTTATGAGAAAGATATATATGTATGGAAGAATGTTATAAGGTGTCCAAGAACCATAAAGAAAAAGGGTGCATATATAATGTTAGAGGTCTAGAGTTCCACCAGGCTATATCACCCCTAAAGAAATAGAAAGAAGACCTTACTACCTGTGTACCCCAAAAAAAGCTATATTTCTTAGCCAGGATTATGGTGGAGATATGCACAAGTGAAATAAGAATATAAAGTAATACAATAAGATTATAAAACCAATATGTGTGCATTCATGCACCACCCGGTACGCTACCCTTGCCAAATTGTTCACTCTAGATCCCCACACGATCCATGAAGCCGTTCCCCCGGTCACACCGCCTGCTGCCGGTTCCCACTCATCCCTGGGGGAGTTAGGCGAGTGGTATCGAGAGCTACATGTCGGCACTGATGATACCCCCATACACCACAAGGAAGGGGTATACCGGGTGGTACAGAAGTATGAGCGGGTTTTTAGCAAGCACCCTCTAGATTTTGGGCAGATTAAAGGGGTTCAACACCACATCCCTACCGGTACACACTCCCCTATTAAAGAGAGATACAGGCCTATTCCCCCTGCGCACTACCAATGCGCCAAAGACATGTTGAGGAACATGAAGGAGGCAGAGGTTATTAGGGACAGCTGTAGTCCCTGGGCCGCTCCGTTGGTGCTGGTTAAGAAGAAGGATGGCACCATGCGGATGTGTGTGGATTACCGGAAGATTAACCAGATAACGCATAAGGATGCTTACCCTCTGCCCCGCATCAAAGAGTCCCTGGCCTCGCTGAGAACCGCTAACTACTTCTCCACCCTTGACCTCACCAGCGGGTACTGGCAGGTGGCCGTGGCACCGGAAGACCGAGAGAAGACTGCCTATGGGACCGTTTTGCTGTACTTGGATGATGTGATTGTGTACTCACAGACGTATGAAGCCCACCTGGAGCACCTAGCCGAGGTGTTCGCGTCCCTTGCCAAGTATGGGATGAAGTTGAAGCCCTCAAAGTGTCATCTGCTGAAACCCAGAGTGCAGTACCTAGGACATGTGGTTGGTGCGGAAGGTGTCGCCCCCAACCCCGAGAAGATCACCGCCATCCAAGACTGGCCGAGACCGACCACAGTGAGGGAAGTGAGGCAGTTTCTGGGCCTGGTGGGATATTACCGTCGCTTCATTAAGGGGTACACAAAGATGGCTGCCCCCATGCAAGACCTCCTCGTAGGACAGACCAAGGGTGGTAGATCCCTAGTAGCCCCATTGGTGTGGGAAGAAAAGCATGAGGAATCCTTCCGCCAGCTGAGAACAGCCCTGACCGGAGAGGAAATCCTAGCGTACCCTGACTACAGCCGCCCATTCATCCTCTACACCGACGCCAGCAATGTGGGCTTGGGGGCTGTTCTATCCCAGGTCCAAGACAGAAGGGAAAAGGTAATAGCTTATGCTAGCCGAAAACTCCGACCGACTGAGAGGAACCCTGAGAACTACATCTCCTTCAAGCTTGAGCTCTTGGCACTGGTGTGGGCTATCACCGAGCGTTTCCGCCATTACCTGGCAGCAGCCAAGTTCACCGCGTACACAGACAATAACCTGCTGACCCATCTAGATACGGCCAAGCTGGGCGCGTTGGAGCAGCGGTGGGTGACCAGGTTAGCCAACTACGATTTCACCATCAAGTACCGGGCCGGCCGTACCAACGTCAATGCCAATGCACTCTCCCGGATGCCCCACCTGTCGGAAGAGGGGCCAGAGGATGATGACCTCGAAGAGATCGAGTTGCCTGCATTTCACCGGCCATTCACTGAGAAGGTGCACGTCTACCAACAACGGGTGAACCTGGATCCGCTGCCCCGACAGGACTGGCAGGAAGCTCAGGACCAGGCACCTGCTGTCCGCCTGGTCAAGACTCTAGTGGAACAGGGTTCTGCTGGGATAGACCCTGCTGCCCCTGCCGAAGCCCAACGTCTGTGGCAAGAACGGACCCGGCTATACCTACACCAGGGGAAGTTGTATCGCGAGCTGATTAATCCAAAGACTCACGAGAAGATCCGCCAGCTGGTGATTCCCCAGGCTAAAGTGCCCACCGTCCTGCAAGCATACCATGATGGTGCAGTGCACTTCGGGTGGAAGAAGCTAGAGATGTTGTTAAGAGGGCGGTTCTATTGGAGTGGAATGCGGGAATCTGTGGAGGCCTGGTGCCGAGAATGTGGCCCTTGCGCATTGAGAAGGAAGGACGAGGCCAGCCAGAAGGCACCCCTACACCCGATCATTACACACCAACCGCTGGAGCTGGTTGCCCTTGACCATGTAAAGCTCACCCCCAGCCGAAGTGGGTACACCTACGCTCTGACCATCGTAGACCACTACTCGAGGTTCCTGGTGGTTGTCCCAGTTAAGGACTTAACCGGCCGCACCGCTGCTAAGGCTTTCCAGGCTTATTTCTGTTGACCGCATTGGTACCCGGAGAGGGTGCTTACCGACCAGGGTCCGGCCTTTGAAGCAGAGGTATTCCAGGAATTCTGCCAGTTGTACGGCTGCAAGAAAATCCGGACCACGCCTTACCACGCCCAAACCAATGGCATTTGTGAAAAGATGAACCACTTGGTCCTGGGCCTCCTCAAGACGTTACCACTGGAAGAGCGGAACCTGTGGCTGGAGAAGCTACCTGACCTGGTCGATATGTACAACAACATCCCTTCCAGCTCTACGAAATGCACTCCAGCATACCTGATGAGAGCTCGTCCCGGCCGGCTACCAGTGGATCTGGAAATGGGCTTGGAAGCTTCAGAAGCACTCCTGTCGACAGCTGAATGGGACACTCGGCGGAGGACACAGTACCGACAGGTCCAGGAGTATGTTGAAAAGAACTTGTGCCGGAGTCGGGGACAACAGGAGCAGTGCTTCAACAAGAAGGCGCCTGCCGGTTCCTTCCAACCTGGGGATGTAGTGCTGAAGCGGAAAAGAAGGGCCCACAAGCTGGATGATCAATGGGAAAAAACCCCGTATGTAGTCCAGCCCACAGGATGGGAGAATGGGAAGGCCTACCAGATCAGCCGTGACCAGGGGGGGACTTTGGCCACGGTTTCCCGAGACCACCTGAAGAAGTTGGCAAATCTAAGGTTGACAAATCTCCGGGCCCGGATGGCATACACCCCAGAGTACTACAGGAATTGAGTTCTGTGATAGATAGACCATTATTTTTAATCTTCTCAGATTCCTTAATAACAGGGTCGGTACCGCAGGACTGGCGCATAGCAAATGTGGTGCCAATATTCAAAAAGGGGACAAAATCTGAGCCGGGAAATTATAGGCCGGTAAGTTTAACCTCTACGGTTGGTAAAATCCTTGAGGGTTTCTTGAGAGATGCTATACTGGAGTATCTCAAGAAAAATAACCTTATGACAGAGTATCAACATGGGTTTATGAGGGATCGATCCTGTCAAACTAATTTGATCAGCTTCTATGAAGAGGTAAGTTCAAGTCTGGACCAGGGAAATGCAGTGGATGTTGTGTATATGGACTTTTCAAAAGCTTTTGATACGGTGCCACACAAAAGGTTGGTACATAAAATGAGAATAATGGGGATAGGGGAAAATATGTGTAACTGGGTTAAAAACTGGCTCAGTGATAGGAAACAAAGGGTGGTTATTAATGGTACGTACTCGGACTGGGTCTCAGTTCATAGTGGGGTACCACAGGGGTCAGTATTGGGCCCGCTTCTTTTCAACATATTTATAAATGACCTTGTTGGGGGCATGCGGAGTAGAATTTCAATATTTGCAGATGATACTAAACTCTGCAGGGTAATCAATACAGAGGAGGATAATTTTATATTACAGGGAGATTTATTTAAATTGGAGGATTGGGCTGAGAAGTGGCAATTGAAGTTTAATGTAGATAAATGTAAGGTCATGCACTTGGGTAGAGGAAATAACATTTATGATTATGTACTTAATTGTAGAACACTGGGTAAAACAGACACAGAAAAAGACTTGGGTGTATGGGTGGATGGTAAACTTCACTTTAGTGGCCAGTGTCAGGCAGCTGCTGCCAGGGCTAATAAAATAATGGGATGTATTAAAAGAGGTATAAGTGTTCATGAAAAAAATATAGTTCTACCTCTGTACAAGTCACTAGTGCGACCGCACTTAGAATACTGTGTACAATTCTGGTCACCGATATATAAGAAGGACATAGCTGAACTGGAGAGGGTGCAGAGAAGAGCGACCAAGATTATTAGAGGAATGGGTGGGCTGCAATACGAAGACAGGTTATTAAACTTGGGGTTATTTAGTTTGGAAAAACGAAGGCTTAGGGGGGATCTAATCACAATGTATAAATATATGAGGGGACAGTACAGAGACCTTTCCAAAGATCTTTTTACACCTAGGCCTGCGACTGGAACACGGGGGCATCCGATACGTCTGGAGGAAAGAAGGTTTAATCATAATCACAGACGAGGATTCTTTACTGTACGAGCAGTGAGACTATGGAACTCTCTGCCGCATGATGTTGTAATGAGTGATTCACTACTAACATTTAAGCAGAGCCTGGATGCCTTTCTTGAAAAATTTAATATTACCAGTTATGTATATTAGATTTTATGACAGGGTGTTGATCCAGGGAACTAGTCTGATTGCCGGATGTGGAGTCAGGAAGGAAATTTTTTCCCCATTGGAACTTGTTTGCCACATTGGGGTTTTTTTTGCCTTCCTCTGGATCAACATGTTAGGCTACGGGTTGAACTAGATGGACTTAGAGTCTCCCTTCAACCTTAAAAACTATGATACTATGATACTATGATAAGTGCCCACCAGCATTGAGAGTAGCGGATGAGGCTCCAGTTCCCAGTCCAGTGGAGAAGGAAAAAGAGGTAATCCACACCATGATGGGTGATTTTCCAGCAGACTGGCCTACACAGAACGGTGCGGTGATCCTTCCAGTGATACTGTTCCCACAACCCGTGGATGAAGAAATGATGGAAACGGTTAACCGCGAGCCAGTGCCCAGGGATGTACCTGTACCCAGCTCCCCTACGCCTCCGCCTAACCCACATGATAGCAGGGAGGAGGAACTGACTGTTCCCTCTGCCCCACTGCCTGTCACCACTGACACCGGACCCCGAAGGTCCACTCGCTCCAACCTAGGTAGACCCCCACTTAGGTACAGGGAAACTACTCTTTAAAAGGGGGGGGCTTTATGTGTTGAGTGTACCAGTTTGAAAGTTTTAAATGATAAGTAAAGATGATCAACCTCTATAAATCACTTGTAAGGCTACATCTGGAATATGGGAACCAGTTTTGGGCTCCACATTTTAAAAAGGACATTCAGAAGTTAGAGTCAGTTCAAAGGTGGGCAACTAGACTACTACAAGGAATGGAAGGCCTCCCATATGATGACAAGTTGAAAAAGTTATTAAGTGATTATTGGCTGCAATGGGGCTTTCTGGCTGGTGCCAGCCTCTCTTCTTAGCACACAGGAACCACAATCCCTACACCATGCTTCAATGGATTCTCTCATCCCAGCCCAGTAAAACTACATATTTTACACAGTCATAAGCAGCCCATGGGCATTCACCTGCATTCAAACCAATAACAGCTCATAGACCAGACAATCCATCTACCACTGGACCAAAGACAGGAAGTTAAATCCACTGCCTGCGGTAACCAACTTAATCCTATAGGCTACTCACACAACAAACCCAACAGAAAGGAAAAAAACATGGCTTCGATTATCCATCCAATGAAAACGCATAACCATTGTGAGCCATTGGACAATGCAATTGGACACATGGTGACATGGTGCACGGCCCAATGAATCAAGTCTTTACTTCATATTCACGGTTTAAGCCCTTGGGTTCTAATGTGCCCAGAGTACATATCCAGAAAGATTCTCTTTCTTTGAGCTAAACACAAGTCAACAATACATTGTAAGCAGATTCTATTACCAGTCCCACACCATTTTGTGACGCATAATCACACAGTGATCCAATTAAGATTCCAAGTCATCGAACATGTCCAAGCCATACGTAGAGGAGGCAATAGAATTAGGAAGCTCAAAGAAAGGGAATCTTTCTGGATATATACTCTGGGCACATTGGAACCCAAAGGCTTAAACCATGAATATGAAGTACAGACTTGATTCATTGGGCCATGCATGGACATAATGGACATAATTCTAATAGGCAGGACAGGTAATAAGGAGCACAAGGGATATGCTAAAATGTGTTGTGTGACAAGACAGACACAGGAAAGGAGATGATAACAGGTGTAGGGACCAACAAGGTGAGACAAGGGGTATCAGGATAGGGTCAAGTAGGTATGAATGTAGTAATGGGGCAGGCATAGAGAATTGTATGCGAATGTGAATTACAATAAGTCACTAAGGAAAGGAATATGTGAGTGTGTGCCTAATGTAAACTAATATTGTACTGGCAAAATTATAGATGGAAAGGGAGAAGGGGAGAGGGGAGAGAGGAGGCTGTAATTGACTACAAGGGTATGAGTTATGAGTGATCATAGGGATAGTGCTACATAAGTGGAAATACCTATGGAGGACCGGATGTGTAAGCGCATACCTTATACAAACCTATAGAGTGCTGATGGGTGAGAGTGTGATGTTAGATATAAGACATCCTATAGTGAATAGTGAGCCGTAATCAAGTGCAACAGGGATATTTCACGTGACTATGGGAACCTGGAAGGTAAAGAAAGGGGAGAAAAAACTGTTAGACAAGGTAATCAGACAAACATGACAAATAAAAAACAAGGAAGAATGGAACTCCATACATACTGGAGCCATATATAGTGTGAACACGAAAAAGAACCGGGCGTTAGAAAAAATGTGCACGGCCCAATGAATCAAGTCGGTTCTTCATATTCATGGTTTAAGCCCTTGGGTTCCAACGTGCCCAGAGTATATATCCAGAAAGATTCCCTTTCTTTGAGCTTCCTAATTCTATCGCCTCCTCTGCGTATGGCTGGGACATGTTCGATGACTTGGAATCTTAATTGGGCCACTGTGCGATTATGCGTCACAAAATGGTGTGGGACTGGTAATAGAATCTGCTTACAACGTATTGTTGACTTGTGCTTAGCACAAAGAAAGGGAATCTTTCTGGATATGTACTCTGGACACATTAGAACCCAAGGGCTTAAACCGTGAATATGAAGTACAGACTTGATTCATTGGGCCGTGCACCATGTCACCATGTGTGCAATTGCATTGTCCAATGGCTCACAATGGTTATGCGTTTTCATTGGATGGATAATCGAAGCCATGTTTTTTTCCTTTCTCTTGGGTTTGTTGTGTGAGTAGACTATAGGATTAAGTTAGTTACCGCAGGCAGTGGATTTAGCTTCCTGTCTTTGGTCCAGTGGTAGATTGATTGTTTGGTCTATGAGCTGTTATGGGTTTTAATCCAGGTGAATGCCCATGGGCTGCTTATAACTGTGTGAAATATGTAGTTTTACTGGGCTGGGATGAGAGAATCCATCGAAGCATGGTGTAGGGATTGTGGTTCCTGTGTGCTAAGAAGAAAGGCTGGCACCAGCCAGAAAGCCCCATTACAGCCAATAATCAACCGCTAGCCGCTCGAACTCGTTGCTCTAGATCATGTCAAACTCACACCAAGCAGGAATAGATACATTAGCCCACCATCCCACCCAAAGAGCAACTTCTGCTGCGCAGCTGGCTTTCTAGGCAGCAGCGCTATCGTGATGTCAGCGGGGGACATTGTGACAAGCCAGTGTTCCGTCACTTCATGTTGTGCACTGTTCAAACGGAAAATACATCAACAGGCAGACTACAGAAAAGCTTACTAACAAAGGTTAGAGAGGGGCTTTCTCAGAGGGCTTTTTACAGTTTGTCTATTCCCAATTAGCCGTTTAAGTATGCTTAATGAAAGTACTAATTCTTTCATAGGCCGCCCATTCTTAGTATTTGACGTTCCTTATATTGCGGTATCAGGCTTCGCAGCAGGTTGCAAAACATTCATCACCCATGACTGTCCCCAATTGGGCTCAGAAGCTAAATGTCTATCATGACCTCTCTTTTTGAAAGTCCAAGAGCAAGCAAACTCTTCCTCCAGGAGAGGGAGCCAACAGATCACTAAAGACATCATCATTGCTCAAAGAAAACACCGAAAAACAATGGAAGCTTTAATTGGAGTGGAATCTGATAGACAGCACCTGATGCCAAGTCTGCATCTTCTAACACCTGCAGTCACTGCAGCAGCTGAATCCAATGTGTCCAAAAGGGATCTATTCTATTCAATTGCAAATGATCTAGATAAGACTGAGAATAAAGCTGGTGTCACACATAACGACGACGACAACGACGTCGCTGCAACGTCACCATATTCTGTGACGTTGCAGCGACCATAGATGATCGTTAGTAAGCTGTCAAACATGCTAAATAAAGCAGCGACGAAGCAGAGATCATAGCGACGTCGACGGTCGTTGTGTGGTTTCAGACATGTCTTTGCACGACGAGTCAGAGGTGTGGTTTTAACCCCTAGATAAGGTTTGCGTTATCTCTTTTCACGCCCCTCTGTTCCTATTGGTGATCGCTACAGCGCTTTGCGTTGTCTTTCTTCACGCCCCTCTGTTCCGATTGGTCATCACTACAGCGTCGCCTGATTGGGTGACCGTATCAAACAAAAGACGACGCAGTAGCGCTTCCATTCACTCTACCTGAGCTTTTTCAGAACGCAGTTTGTTGCAGTGATTTTTTCAATTTGTTGATTTCGTCTTGGATTTTCAATATTCTCCTGATTTAAAGGTAAGTAATTTTTTTAGGCAGTATTATACCAATATTCTAGTACATCGTGACATTAATATAGCAACTGTATTCTTGTATATTGTGGCAGTATTATAGTTATATTTAGTTATATTTATCTATGTACATAGGGGGAAGTATTATAGCTTTTCTATTCCTGACGTTATATATTCAATACCGCTGTACATATAGTTATGTTCTTGTACATAGGGGCAGTATTATAGTAGTTATATTCTTGTATATAGAGGCAGTATTATAGTAGTTATATTCTTGTACATAGGGGCAGTATTATAGTAGTTATATTCTTGTATATAGGGGCAGTATTATAGTAGTTATATTCTTGTATATAGGGACAGTAATATAGTAGTTATATTCTTGTATATAGGGAGCAGTATTATAGTAGTTATATTCTTGTACATAGGGGCAGTAATATAGTAGTTATATTCTTGTATATAGGGGCAGTATTATAGTAGTTATATTCTTGTATATAGGGGCAGTATTATAGTAGTTATATTCTTGTATATAGGGACAGTAATATAGTAGTTATATTCTTGTATATAGGGAGCAGTATTATAGTAGTTATATTCTTGTACATAGGGGCAGTAATATAGTAGTTATATTCTTGTATATAGGGGCAGTATTATAGTAGTTATATTCTTGTATATAGGGACAGTAATATAGTAGTTATATTCTTGTATATAGGGAGCAGTATTATAGTAGTTATATTCTTGTACATAGGGGCAGTATTATAGTAGTTATATTCTTATACATAGGAGCAGTATTATAGTAGTTATATTCTTGTACATAGGGGCAGTATTATAGTAGTTATATTCTTGTACATAGGGGCAGTATTATAGTAGTTATATTCTTGTACATAGGGGCAGTATTATAGTAGTTAAATTCTTGTACATAGGGGCAGTATTATAGTAGTTAAATTCTTGTATATAGGGGGCAGTATGATAGTAGTTATATTCTTGTACATAGGGGGCCGTATTATAGTAGTTATATTATTGGACATAGGAGCAGTATTAAAGTAGTTGTACATAGGTGGCAGTATTATAGCAGCTATATTCTTGTGCTTAGTTTATAACAATGTAGTAATACATTAATTTCCTTTTTTTTCAGATGTCTTCCAACAAACAAGAATTCATAAGGGAGGTGATTGAGATGTATCAATCCCTGCCTTGTTTGTGGAAGATAAAGTCTGTCGATTACAGCAATCGATACAAGAAAAAGCTGGCCTATGAGCAGCTTATTGAACTGTTCCAGAGGCATAACCCTACGGAGACCATTACGACAGAGATTGTGCGAAAGAAAATCCAGGGTCTTCGCACCGTTTATAAAAAGGAACTAAATAAGGTGGAAAAGGCCAGCAAATCTGGTGCCGGAACGGAGGAACTTTACGTTCCAAAGCTTTGGTACTACGATTTGCTGGCCTTCATAAGAGACCAAGAGGTACCACGGACAATAACATCGCTGTCCTTGGGTCCGGGAACACAGCCTGAGGTCCGGTCTGACACCACAGTTGGAGATGTAAGTACCTTTGTGAAACTTTTGATGTACATGGCATTATTTAATTGAAAATAGTTACTACGGTTTTCTATGATTACTGTTGCAGATTTCAAAATGTATCCCTTCCAGTTCAGATAAGTATACTCCTTTGCTAGTTTCTCCACACTCTATTTTCATACCATGTAATGACATTTCATATCTTGTAGTACTAGTCTGCCCCTCCCATTAGTTTCCAGTGCATGTGTATCCCTGTGCCTGCTGCTCATGATATCTGATTTTAACATCATTTTTATTGTTCCGCAGGATAGTTGTGAAGCTGGGCCAATAGTGACAGGTGGTGATGATGAAATTGCCGGGACTTCCGAGGAGACCGCAGAAGCTCCATTACCGCGGCGGATCTCCTCGACCCGTAAGAGGCAGCCGAACAACTCATCTTCAACAGACCTTATGGATATGGCGAAGAAAATCCTGGATCAGCACAGCAGACCATCCATTTGCGGATTTGCCCAGCTTACGGATGAAAGACTCCGTAAGCTGGATGACAAACAAAGAGTTCATGTCGAAAGGGTCATGCTGGAGGCCCTCAACAAGGCGGCAGAGGGGAAACTCACAGACTCCTCAAAAGTGTGTGACGTAGAACATCGACAACAGTCTTCATGGGATCAAGTGCCATGGATGAGGATGGAGCCTCCACCACACCTCCAGCATGACCCCCCCGCACAGTATCCCATGTTCCCCCCAACGAACCAATTTTTCAGCCCACAGAGGCAACATTTAAATGACTCGAATAAGCAATACCAAAATTTATAGTTTTTGTTTTTTGTTATAATATTTATGCTGTTTTTGTTGTTGTTTAAGCAATGTTAGGGAATTGTAATAAAAAATGTCTTTGATTTCAAACTTTTGTACAGCTTTCATGAATTCTGCATAACATTATTCACGGGGTAAAGGGTTGGGTGGAGGTCAAGGTCGCCATCATGGCACAACGCTACAGATGCACATATATAATGTGTGTGTGTGGGTGTTTTTTTATTTTTCTTAAATAAGAATGTTTTTGTGGGTTCTTTGTTTTAAAGCTGTGGTGGGGAACATAGTGCTCTCCCTGCTGCCTTCTAGTGCTGTCACTGTCAGTGCTGTTTGTGTTATGCCACCTACAGCTCTTTGTGCTGCCACCTATTGCTGTGTTGCCCAGGGATTGGGGGGGAAATGAGATCCTGGCCAAGGGGTTACTTCTGCAGGTATCCCGGTGTCGTGACCCGGTCTGTAATGTCAAGCTCCCAAAAAAGAGGGGGATTAGGTAGGGGGAATTGTCTGTCACGCCACCCGTGGGTTGCGTTGATAAGGTGGTGGCACCGCCACTGCCTCTGGGGACCGTGCCCGGGACTGATGGTGTGGGGCAGCTAGGTGGGATACCCTCCACGGGTAGGGGGATTTATAGTCCCACGGACCAATTGGGAGAGGTAGTTTGTAGAGTGACGGGTACAGTCCTCGCCTTGTACCGGGTGGTGCAGGAGTACTCACAGTATAAACCAATAACTAACCCCAGTCCAGTAATTAACCAAGTTGCTGGTAACAGGTGCCAACGGCCCGCTGCTGTGAAGACGGGTCCCACACCCGTGTGTGTAATTCAGGTGATCTTTTCCTGCCCGAGGTATGTGTCTTCTTTTCACACTGGTCCGTACTGGGTCCCGTCAGCTGGCACCCCTCTCCTGGTCCACTTCGGGTCCCACAAGAGGCTGGCCCATTCCTGAGGCCGTGAGTACCACTCACCCCAGCCCCACACAGGGGCTGCTTATGTGACGCCCTGGACTAGCCAGGTGGTCTCAGAGGTAACATCACACACACACACACACCCTCCCCTGGACAGTCAAGATCATTGAAAAAAAAAAAAATTGTTGCCACTCTACAGTCTTGATGTCCTCCTGTTTTCGTGGGGAGGGGGCGAGTGGGGTCTGATTGGCTGGTGTGTGTTTGTGTGTGGGAACCTCCCCAAGGGAGGGTTAAATCAGCATCAATAACATGTATGCAGACCTCTGTAACACCCAGGTTTTGCCAGGGCGGCACAGTGCTCTTTGTGCTGCCAACTACTGCTCAGGGTGATGTATATGCCCCATACTCTTAAGGGATGTATATGACGCAGCCTCTCCTGGGATGTATATGCCTCAGTGTTTCCTGTGATGTATATGCCCTAGCTTCTCCTGTGTTGTGTATGCCCCCAGCCTCTCCAGACCAAGACATACATGGAAATGTAGTGGTGAGAATCAAAATGATCAATCTCACCGAACATCACAGTCTCTCCAGCCACCACTCTGGGGCTGATTTTATTAATTATTTTAACAAATATAGCCTGGTCGTGTTCAAGTTGATAATTTGGTGTGGCCCCCGTTGGTTGGTAGAAAATTCCAAATGGTCCCCGGCAGTAAATAGGTTCCCAAACCCTGTTTTAAAGTTTTGTCCAAAAATGTAAGCAACAGCGAAAATAAACTAGAAAGATTTATGTGACATACAAAACAAAAAAAACATTTAAATCACAAACATTCAGTGGCCCTGCTGTTGGGCTGCCAAAAACTGTTCCAGCAGCTCGCCATGACGCCGGACGGCTTCTGACAAATGGCGTTGAGAATCCAACACGTCCTGTAGTGTGGGGATTTCTGTGGAGGGAATGGGAAAAGTTAACCATCCTTGTTCCAACATCGAACTGTCAGGTATATGTTTTTGGTTGACCACTTACGGTTCTGGGGTTCATCACCTTCTTCTTCTTCTGAGGCGCTGATGGCCCAACCAGATCCTGTGGCTAGGGAACACAAATCAAATATTAGTACACGACAGCCCACCATCATTTAAACATCCATGTATCCTTTACAACTTGTAGGGACACCATGATATGTGCATAAATTACAGGAAGGGTAGCCTGCACAAAACTCACCAACTGATGCGGGGGAGAAGGCATCGTTAGAAGAAGTATGGGGAGACTGGGTAGAAGGTGGTGATGGGGTTGAAGGAAGAGATGGGGTTGCAGCAGGTGATGGGGTTGCAGCAGGTGATGGGGTTGGAGAAGGAGAGGGTGTCCCAGCAGGCGGAGGTGGTGGATCGGAAGCAGGAGATGTTGGAGCCGGCGGGGATGATGGCTCCGCAGCAGGAGATGCTGGAGCTGGCGGAGATTGTGGATCCACAGCCGGAGAGGGTGGAGATGGTGGAGCTGCCTGTGCAGCTGGAGGTGGTCCTAGGTATAGGAGAAATCTTTTATTGAGCGCATAACTCCAGGCCACCATGGCTTACGCCTACTTTACACCATACAATTCTGCATACGATATCGTATGTGATGTGACACGCCCCCATCTTATGTGCGACAACTGAAATTTGTTGACCGTGTCGCACCTATGCTTTGTTCCTGTCACAAGTACTTACCCTTCTATACGACCATCCATACGTAAGAAGCGGGACGCAGGTAAGTTGCAGTTCATCATTCCCGGGGTGTCACACACTGCGATGTGTGCTGTCTCGGGAACATTGAGCAACCAGACGTTCAATTTTTAGTAATTGAACGACGTGTATGCGATGACCGGTTATTCGTTTAATCGTAATCGCATGTAGGTTTTACAGACTACAATATCTCTAACGATGCCGGATGTGCATCACTTACAACGTGACCCCGCCGACACATCGGTAGATATATTGTAGCATGTAAAGCCCGTGTATAGCCTGCTTTTTTACGTATGTTTGACAAACCTTTTTCTAGGGGCACCAGACACATGGGGACCACTTGCCTCAAAGCAGCAAACATGCTGCATTCATTGGAAAAACAAGGCACAAAAATCAATCACTTAAATTCTTCTATTTTATTCTGTTCTATAAATAGTATAACATATGGCTTGTACTCAAGGCTTCTAATGTCACTCTGATATGCACCGAGATAACAATGATAATCAGAGATTCAAATGCAAAGATAAAATAAACCCATTATACCCCAGGAGCATTGAAGTTTTGAGGTATCTGAAATTTACCTATGATCAAGTTAGATAATTAGCTCTTTTTCGCCACCTTGACCCTCTGATATGCACACTAGATATCTAGGTATAATGTAATTATTTTCTTTAGATATGCACTGAGATAACACTGATAATCAGGTCAATGGAC
This sequence comes from Anomaloglossus baeobatrachus, assembly GCF_048569485.1. NCBI lineage: Eukaryota > Metazoa > Chordata > Amphibia > Anura > Aromobatidae > Anomaloglossus > Anomaloglossus baeobatrachus. The sequence goes on along the minus strand of NW_027442073.1, from coordinate 146,388 downwards.
AATACTCCAAACGCGATTACACAGCATGGTTTATTGCGAAATGGTTTTTGTAAAGACTGGCACAGTGTTGATCAAATCCTAATATATGCAAAGAGTAAATAATCCCATTACCCCAGGAGCATTGAAGTTTTTAGTTATCTGAAAGTTACCTATGAACAAGTTTGCATACCATACCTTTTACAAAGGATAATTAGCTCATTTTCGCCACCTTGTCCCTCTGATATGCACACTAGATATCTCGGTATAATGTGATTATTTTCTTTGCAATATATTGCATTTGAACTACACTGTGCTTTCCAAACAACCTTGTTCTAATCGCGTTTGGAGCATTGGCCAGTCATCTGACTATCCTTCTTATCTCGTTGCATATCTGAGTGAGCAAGTTTAGAAGCCATATGTGTGTGTATATTTGTAGTGCATATGTTTCAGAAATAAATCCCCTCCTTTGGGTCCTCGCCAAACTACCTCATATTTTACACAATTGTATTATTATTCTTTGTAAATTTTATATAAATTAAGATTATTTTTTTTTATTTTAATGATTGGTCATTGGCATTTTGTGCCATGTTTTTCCAATTGTAATCGCTGGGTCACCAGTGTCGGGGAAGAATATCACAGTTAATGTCCATGTTATGAAAGTATGTATGCTGCATTCATTGCTGCACTTATGCATGCGTGGGGAGTGGGTGACAGGTCCTCGATAACTCGTTCAGCACCCATGTGTTCGATTATTTTTGTTTTACTGATTTTTTTCAATACCTTTCATTTTTCCACCAGACAGAACTTTTCAGATTTTTCAGTCAATGTTCCCATATGTTTTCTGCGGGAACCTCACAGCACTTTTTCTTGCTGTAAGCTGCGTCCAACACCATTAAAGGGGGATTGACACACCACGACATCGCAAATATAAGTCGATGGCTTCACGGAAATCTTGACGCACAAACGGCCGCATTAGCGATGCCGTTGCGTGTGACTCCGATGAGCGATTTTGCATCGTTGAAAAAACGGGCAAAAACGCTAATCGGCGACATGGGTGTCCATTCTCAAAAATCGTGAATGCAGCAGTAACGAAGTTGTTCCTCGTTCCTGCGGCAGCACACATCGCTGCGTGTGACGCCACAGGAACGAGGAAGCTCTCCTTACCTGCCTCCCGGGCACATTGTGTAAGGAAGGAGGTTTTACCCAATACTGTATATAACATATATACTATCCTTCATACACAAACAGTAAGTTACGGACTGTGTGACCCCTCGTGGCCCTGCACGCACACCTATCCTTTTTTTCACTGGCAGCACAGGTGTCACACGGATCGCACACTGATGTGATCTGTGTGACATCAGTGTGACAAATACCAGAGAAAACACGGGTCTTTTTAATAAAAAGATTTTCTATATTTACCTCTCTCCAGCGCTGCTGTCTAAATATAAGCAGGTAAATATCCATGATCCATGAACCATAAAGCCATGGGTTGTTCATGGGTAAACAAAGACGAACAGGACCAAAGCCGCTAAACCGCACTCACCATGACGCCTCTCGATGTCTGCTCGGATGCTGGCGAGGAGTTCACTGGACTTATACCGCAGGTCTGCCAGTTTCTTCCTAATTTGGGTTGTGGATCGCTCCACCCCAAATCGACGGGCCAGGCCTCTACTAATCAGCCTCAGCACAGCCTGCTTATGAAGCATGGGATGGTCATGCTGTGCCTCGCAGAAATAGTCTTTTTTGACCATTATTTTTACTAAATAACGGACCTCCACAGGCCCCCATGGAGAACTGCGACTCCTAGCCGCCATGTTCCCGCCTCTGAACATTAACAGAACATGTACGCCGCCCAACAGACTTCAAAGGCGACGTGAGCAACGTCATCACGGCACGTTCTGAACAACGTCGCAATAGCGATCCCGCTAGCGGTCTCGTTATCAACGAGGCGCTCGAACCGCGTCACAGTAGCGTTCCCGTTTGTGAAACTAGCGGTCTGAATAAAGCTAGCACAGAGTCATAGTAGCGTTCCCGTCTGCGATCCCGGCTGTAACCGAGTCAGATAGCAAAAGGCATAGATAGCATTTAAATCTTTGATTTATGTTTGTGTATTGGATTTTTGTGTTATGGAATTATGGAATGTAAAGTTATGGAATATTCTTGTACATAGGGGCAGTGTTATAGTAGTTATATTCTTGTACATAGGAGCAGTATTATAGTAGTTCTATTCTTGTGCATAGGGGCAGTATTATAGTAGTTATATTCTTGTATATAGGGGCAGTATTATAGTACTTATATTCTTGTACATAGGGGGCAGTATTAAAGTATTTATATTCTTGTACATGGGGCAGTATTATAGTAGCTATATTCTTGTACATGGTGGCAGTATTATAGTAGCTATTCTTGTACATGGGGCAGTATTATAGTAGCTATATTCTTGTACATGGGGCAGTATTATGGTAGCTATATTCTTGTACATAGGGGGCAGTATTATAGTAGTTATATTCTTGTGCATAGGGGCAATATTATAGTAGTTATATTCTTGTACATGGGGCAGTATTATAGTAGCTATATTCTTGTACATGGGGCAGTATTATAGTAGCTATATTCTTGTACATGGGGCAGTATTATGGTAGCTATATTCTTGTACATGGGGCAGTATTATAGTAGCTATATTCTTGTACATGGGGCAGTATTATAGTAGCTATATTCTTGTACATGGGGCAGTATTATGGTAGCTATATTCTTGTACATAGGGGGCAGTATTATAGTAGTTATATTCTTGTGCATAGGGGCAATATTATAGTAGTTATATTCTTGTACATGGGGCAGTATTATAGTAGCTATATTCTTGTACATGGGGCAGTATTATAGTAGCTATATTCTTGTACATGGGGCAGTATTATGGTAGCTATATTCTTGTACATGGGGCAGTATTATAGTAGCTATATTCTTGTACATGGGGCAGTATTATAGTAGTTATATTCTTGTGCATAGGGGCAATATTATAGTAGTTATATTCTTGTGCATAGGGGCAATATTATAGTAGTTATATTCTTGTACATAGGGGGCAGTATTAAAGTATTTATATTCTTGTACATAGGGGGCAGTATTATAGTAGTTATATTCTTGTACATAGGGGCAGTATTAAAGTATTTATATTCTTGTGCATAGGGGCAGTATTATAGTAGTTATAATCTTGTACATCTGGGCAGGTGGGACACCACCGCTGTTGTTGTTGGGCACCCAGGGGAGAGGTAGTGGCAGCTGGATGTTAACCCCTCCGCGGGTAGGGAGGGTGGTCCCGGGGCCCAATGACTTTTTGCTGGGTATAGCAATGGCATAAAGTGTTAGTGGTATCATTTTGATTTACAAATCTATTATGGGAAGGAGAATAGAGCGGACATGCAATTATACTCGATGGGGTATCGGTACAGAGGACCTAAATGGTTGTTGGTCCAAATGGCAGTCAATGTAATAAAAGTCATCAACCATAATAGTTTATATAACATTTTATTGAACAAATGCAAACATTATAAAATTCAGAAAGATTAAAATAAAATGGACAACAAAAATATATTATTAAAAAAACAGTATAGACAGCAAAATGCTCAGTAGGCCTCTATAACATCTGTTGCTGCCAACTTACAGCACCAGGACCGTTAAAATATTGGCAGTAGTTTTCTCGGCAGGCCTTCGCATCATCCTTGTTTCTGCCATGTATGACCGGTTGAAGGCCTGCGATTGTTGGAGCGTTAGCACGCCACTCACCAAGAACCACTTCCCCATTTGTTGGTTCCACAGAGTCCACGAAACCAGGCGGACTGTACGCATTTACATCTTGACGACGAAGGAAGTTGTGCAGCGTGCAACAGGCCAAAACAACAGAGTCTATTGATTGAAGCTTTAGGTTAATCGGAGTATGGAAAACTCGGAAGCGGTTGGCCATGATCCCGAAGGCATTTTCTACTACCCGACGTGCCCTTGACAAGCGGTAATTGAAAATGCGTCTTTCCTGCGTAAGAGCGTTTTGTGGAAACGGTTTTAGAAGATTGGCATGAAGTGGGAAGGCTTCATCGCCGACAAAAACAAAATTAAGGTTTCCTGTGGTCTCAGAGTTGGGTGGCAAGTGCAGGGCACCGTTCTGCAAATGCTCACCAAATGCTGTGTGCTCCAAAACACCACCATCAGAAACCCTGCCGTTCATGCCAACATCGACATTTATGAATTCATAGTTTGCATTAACAAGGGCCATCATTATGAGGCTGAAATAGCCCTTGTAATTGTAAAAATAGGATCCGCTGTTCCGTGGTTGCGTGATGCGCACATGTTTTCCATCCAAAGCCCCACCACAGTTTGGGAACTGCCAGAGCTGCTCAAAATCCTTGGCAATTTTATTCCATGCCTCCACTGTTTTAGGAAATTGATTATCACTGCGTAGACTGCGAACAATTGCATTACATGTCTCAGGAATTATTACGCTGAGCAGGGACCTTGAAACAGCAGCAGAAAAATGCAAGTCTTGGAGGGAGCGTCCTGTGGCCAGGAATCGCAGTGTGACTGCCAATCTTTCATCTGGGGGGACGGCAGCACGCATCTTTGTATCCTTTCGTTGAATGAGTGGCGTAACTCTTTCCAGTAACATTTTGAAGGATTCCTCTGACATCCGCAGATAGTTGCGGAAATCATGAGGATCCTTCTCCTGCAGCTCTCTGATAAGTTGCATGTGTGAGAATTCGGACCTCCTCTGCAGCCACTCTCTGGTCCACATGCGACGCTTTCGCTTTGAACGCCTCTCTAGCATCCGTGCCTCATCTTGTCGCCGAGCTTCCTCCACCAGCATTGCAGCAACTACAACAGCACACTGCATATCATCCATGATGTGAAACTGCAAAAATAAAACGAAATAAGAGAATTTTCAACAATATGTATGTATATTCCTATATACCGGAATATAAAAAAATATAATACTTCCAGCTATGTAAATAAATTAATATAACAACTATAATACTGCCCCCTATATACAAGAATATAAGTACTATAATACTGCCCTCTATATACAAGAATATAACTACTATAATACTGCCCCCTATATAGAAGAATATAACTACTATAATACTGCCCCCTATGTACAAGAATATAACTACTATAATACTGCCCCTATGTACAAGAATATAACTACTATAATACTGCCCCTAAGTACAATAATATAACTACTATAATACTGCTACTATGTACAAGAATATAACTACTATAATACTGCTCCTATGTACAAGAATATAACTACTATAATACTGCTCCTATGTACAAAATTATAACTACTATAATACTGCCCCCTATATGCAACAATATAACAACTATAAAACTGCCCACTATATACAAGAATGTAAGTACTATAATACTCCCCCCTATATACAAGAATAAAAGTACTATAATACTGCCCCCTATATGCAACAATATAACAACTATAAAACTGCCCACTATATACAAGAATCTAAGTACTATAATACTGCCCCCTATATCCAAGAATATAACTACTATAATACTGACCCAGAATACAACTATAATATTGCCCACTATATCCAAGAATATAACTACTGCTCCCTGTGTATAAGAATATAAATATTATAATATTGGTTCCCTAAGTACAAGAATTCAAGTAGTACAATACTGTTCCCGTATACACAAGTACTATCCTATATAAAACAATTTCAAAGCATACCTACCTTTTCAAATACAAGGTCTGATAAGAGGTCTGATGAAAGATCCAGAAAACACGACACACTAGCGACGCCAAACAGAGAATGTAGCTCGTAGAACAAAAAATAGAACTTAAAGAATGAAATCACAGTGACGCCTTCGGCAAAGTACCCAATCGGAACGCTGTTGTAACCACCAATCGGAGACGTAGGGGCGTTGCAAAATAGAGCGCAAAAACACGCCCTTATCCTGCCTTCAGCCCTACGTCACTGTTTTCAGCGTCGTAGCGATGGTCGCTGCTGTGGTGTCAAATACAAGAATGCAGCGCTTATCAGCATGCGCAGCGGGATAACAGCGATCAAAAAATGACCAGGAACATTCAGGAGCGAGCAGCGATTTCGCAGCAGGGGTCTGATCGTTGTTATGTGTCACACACAGCGACGTCGCTGTTGAGGTCGCTGCAACGTCACAGAATATGGTGACGTTGCAGCGACGTCGTTGTCGTCGTCGTTATGTGTGACACCAGCTTAAGATACTGCACGGGACATAGCAGAGTTGGTCAAGTTGAGTGGAGATGAGTTTGCTATTTGGCACAGCTTTTGCATCAATAAAGCAAGTAAAAGGTGTGAAAGATAAAAAAAAGGGTGAAAGTGTGAAAAGTGAATTGGCCAAATTGAGGTGCATATAAAGTTTTTGCTTTCTTTCAATTCACTAATGGGGCTCATTTGAATCAGGTGAATTGAGTTCTGCTTTTGGAAACTGGGTTAAGAAGGGGTGCACCGGTCCTGGAGGTACTGCAATACCAGGTCAATGCGTGGAGTGGACAGAGCAAGATTTTTTCCATCTCCTTGTTCTAAAAATCCATTTAATATATGGTCCCCAGAGAGGGGACGTATCAGATATTAAACTGATAAGAACAGATTTAATTTTTTTTTTTTCCTGTTTATCAGTAGGACTTCAAAATAACAAAGGTGATCGCCTCCCGTTGCCTGGGAACCGTCCAGGCACAAGAGGGCTATGTGTCACCAGAAGGCGCACACACTTCCTCAAGGCCGGCAGACGTGCAATCCCAGGCACCTTCCAGTACCGACCAAGGTAGCGTCCTCCGAAACTACACTTGATCTTAGCCAAAAGGCCGAGAAGCTATAACCCGAATTGGTTACGGCCTTGAGTGGCACCCTGGCCTATACCGGACACATCTTAGGGAGAGGGAGACAAACCCACGCCTACAGAAGACATTTTGTCACCCAAGCCAACCCTTGAAAAGGCTGTTTTGCAGAGCAAAAACAAGAAGAATGATGCTTTTTGCAGCCGCCGCCCACTGCAATTAATCTGAATAACTCCTCCTCCTCCAAGCACCTCCCCTCCCCCTTGCAGTCTTTCCAATTCATGATACAAAAAGACGGACGGACAGGACAGGACAGGACAGGCCGCCTGACTTTCCGTCACTGCCACCCTTTGCCATCCTTGCCCGTAGAAAGCCCTTTCATCATCCCCAAACCCTAATCTTTTCCCTTCCCTTCCCAGCTGCGTCTCACTCCCTTTCATTAGGAAGTGAGCGCAGCCTTTTCTCCGTTCTGCACATGCGCGACGTTAAACACAAATGCGCAGGCGTGCGTTCCATTAGCCTCACTGCATTCCACTCCCATACAGGAAGTGGGCGCAGCTATTACTACGGTCGCACATAAAAGAACCCACGGCCACCACTGCACACAGCTGACTCCACCACAGGACACCCACTTCTACACCAACGCAGGTAAGACAGGATCGGCACCTCTATGCTCCCGTTACAATCAGGCTCAGTCACCATGTGATAACGCTCTCAACTCTTTAGTTGCAGGCTCCCCTTGCTTCACCTCCACTGGCTGTGCTGCCATTTCCTCTCCCACCTGGAAGGTATACTTTATTCCACTATTTTCCTGTTTCTCTCTTCCCCCTTTTCCCATAACCTACTTTTATCTGCATTTGTGGGGTATCTATATGCTATTTACATCATAGTTTTATTCATTAATATGGAAGGGAAGAGTGCCCATGAGAGTGTTGAACTGCGGAGAGCAAGAGATTAAGCTGCTCCGATTTGCCACCATTGATAAGCTGTTCTCAGTAGATACACATGCTATCCAAACAGCAGCATCCACCATTGCTTCAGCCCACCCATTCAGTGACAGCTCACCAAGTCAGCCAGAGGAGTGGTGTAAGGAATTACACGTAGGCACTGACTCCACACCTTCACATCACAAGAAGGGGGTCTACAGGCTAGTGCAAGAATACGAGCAAGTCTTCAGCAAACATCCGCTAGACTTTTGAAGAATAAAAGGGGTCAAACACTACATCCCCACAAGTGCACACCCACCCATCAAAGAGAGATATAAGCCAAAACTACCTGCACATTACCAGTGTACCAAGGACATGTTGAGCAACATGAAGGAGGCTGGGGTTATCCGTGACAGTTGTAGCCTCTGGGCAGCTCCGTTGGTCCTGTTAAAGAAGAAGGACAGCACCACTCCCCTGTATTGAGGAATAGCTAGCTGCATTGAGAACTGCAAATTATTTTTCTACCCTTGATCTCACTAGTCGCTATTGGCAAGTGTCCGTTGCTGAGGCAGACCGGGAGAAGACCGCCTTTGCCACCCCGATGGGTCTCTGCGAGTTCAAAAGCATGCCCTTCGAGCTGTGCAATTTGCCAGGAACCTTCCAGAGGCTGATGGAATGCTGCTTGGGACACCGAAACTTTGAAACGGTACTGCTATACCTTTATGATGTTATTGTTTATTCTAAAGCAAACAAGATTTTAGGGTGTATAAAAAGGGAGATTAGATCCGGTGATCCCAACGTATTGTTAACCCTCTATAAATCACTTGTAAGGCCACATCTGGAATATGGGGTAAAGTCCTGAGCAGGTTGATAACCATTGGTTTGAGCATGGTAGGGTGTAGTGCGCATCTTCCTGCATCGGTAAAAGCTGCAGAAGTCCTTGAAGATTTCCGCTTCAAAGGCAGTGCCTTGATCTGTGAGGACTCTCTCTGAGTAGCCATGAGGTCTGCATAAGTGTGCTTGGAAGACCTTCGCTGCAGTATGGGCCATTAGATCTTTGACTTGTACCACAACCATAAATCTCGAGTAGTTGTCTACCATCGTAAGTGCATACGTGAGCTCGCCTCGATATTCTGCAACAAAACTCCCTTTTTCGATTTCAGTTTCAGCAAACACTCCTCTTCCTGTAGAAAATATTTATCATTACCTAAGACAGTCATTCTAATGCATGACAATATTAAGGCAATTTAGTTAAAACTTGTTTTAACTCACCTTTAAGGGGATTGATGTATTTCATGGTCAATCCAGGTTTGTCAGTGATGGCACTGACATAATGTATGGCGTCTTTTTCGGGCGTTATCCTTTGCCTTTTCATTGTGAAAATCCAGTTGCCTATATCAAAGCAAATTCTACTACTTGTAAAGTATGCAGAAAATGAAATGTAGAACATATAACATCAACTGCTTAGGAACGCATCATAGGTTAGTACTTAAAAGGATATTGTCATGTTCTAGTCATAATGCAAGCTGGACATTTTTCATGTTACCCTGTAATCGCCGGCCTGTTCTAATGCTCACAAGCCAAGATATAGGCTCAGCTGCTAAGGCTTCCCTCTGCCTTCTGAATGAAACTTGAATATGTCTGGCTCACTGTGTATATAGCAGGTGCTCAGAAAAAATAAGAGTCAATTCAATAGAAATAGCTCTGGCACACTATAGTGATCAATAACGTAAGAAAAGAACTCTTGGAATGCTGAAAATTCTTTATTTGTGCAAAAGGATAATTCATCCAACGTTTCGACCTTGTTTTTAGGTCTTTATCAAGGATAAAGTTATCTAAGATCATAAAGGGTTACAAAACCATATAAACACGTAATTAGTACATAGTACAACATAACAGTACAATATATTGCTACTTGAGAGTACAATGGGTCAAATAACCATGATGCACATACAAAAAATTTTTCCAAAGCCATAGTGAAAACATTTGCACTGAGGAAAGAAAATTTCCACATGACCTATCTGGAGAAACATTCTGGATCAAACAACCAAAAATAGTCAAGCAGGTAAATACACACCTATATGGATAACAGGATGATATGTGTTCAATTGTATAGCGTCATTGCCATTAAGGTACAAATGGAAAACTTGCAATCCTATATAGTGAAGGAAATGAACACATATCATATCAAAGAACACAGGAACATGGGTGTGAGAAAAACCTCAATGTTTATACTTTGTTCTTTATAATGGTGTGAACATGTATATGTCTCAGTACCTTATGCACTTGAGAATTCTAGTGAGTAGATGATGAAAGCCTATTTCAGAACTGGAATCGGTAAATAATTGTAGGTGGAATCTAAATGAAAAGATGGTACAAGTGTTATCATGACACGTGGGCTATAACACAATGGACCGTGTGACAAAGAAGAAAGGAGAGAAAGAAGAGGAAGAAAATGCAACTACCTGTAACATTACGTGATAGTCACTGGTAAGTATCACTTGACAATTCAAGTGAAAAAGGATTCCTTTATTAAAGGGTTCTCAGTCGCCTCAGGATCATGAAATACTAGGGTAAATGATATGAGAATGGGTAAGAAGCACCACTAAAGGAAATATGAGATGCAGGACATATATCTATAAACCCCTGAACTACATGATAGAAATAAAAAGAAGAAAAAAGAAAAAAAAGAAGAAAGAAGAAGAACACATAGAATGCGGAAAGAGAATGGGTACAACTACCTGAGTTACTGCAGGGAGGCCCCTGGTTGGTATTGTGAGGGTTAGTGGAATTCCTTCACTGAAGGGTTCTCAGTTGCCTCAGGTTCGTGAAAAATGCTATAGACAAATAATGCCCGGAGAAAAGGGGTTCATATACAGCGAATAATGGTAATACAAGGTACATGTGTCATATGTAATAGTATATATATATATATTGTACTAAGATCTACACCAGAAATAGAAAGTAGTCCCTCTGCCTTCTGTCTAGGTGCCCTGAGTTATGTCCTGTAAACTGTCACAGCGACCCAGACACACATGTGTAGTAGGGGAATATCCCTGCTGAGATGCCAGTGCTAGAGCACACGTTTGCTGTGGAGTTGAACGCTATGTGAGCAGTTCTTACCTTCAATGAGCAGAAGTCTCTTTTTTCAGATTTCAATATCTCTGTGGGTATCTGGCAGAAATATGGAATACTCTTTACTGCTAAGACCCTGTACACCACTCCCACTAAAGGGGGCTTTACACGCTGCGACATCGCTAATGCGGAGTCGTTGGGGTCACGGAATTTGTGACGCACATCCGGCCGCATTAGCGATGTTGCTGCGTGTGACACCGATGAGCGATTTTGCATCGTTGCAAAAACGTGCAAAATCGCTCATCGGTGACATGGGTCTCCATTCTCGATTATCGTTACTGCAGCAGTAACGATGTAGTTCGTCGCTCCTGCGGCAGCACACATTGCTCCGTGTGACACCGCAGAAACGAGGAACCTCTCCTTACCTGCCTCAAAGCCGCTATGAGGAAGGAAGGAGGTGGGCGGGATGTTCCGGCCACTCATCTCCGCCCCTCCACTGCTATTGGGCGGTCGCTCAGTGACGTTGCTGTGACGCCGCACGAACCGCCCCCTTAGAAAGGAGGCGGTTCGCCGGTCACAGCGACGTCGCCGGGCAGGTAAGTATGTGTGACTGGTTCTGTTCGGTGTTGTGCAGCATGGGCAGCAATTTGCCCGTGTCGCGCAACAGATGGGGGCGGGTACCCACACTAGCGATATCAGGACCGATATCGCAGTGTGTAAAGTAGCCTTTAGTCACATGACCAAGACTGTATCTGTGTCCCTACAACACACTTGAGACAAATGTGTGTGTGAGCCTGCATTGTGGGGTATATATAATATATTATAGAGCTGGGAAGGATCATTCTAAGCAGTGAGCTGTTCCAGTATTTGTAGGAAAATACCCAGTAGAAGCCTCAAACACAGCACCAATACCTCCCATCAGTATCCCACCACAGTGCCATGTAACCCATGCCCTACACTCCCATCTACACCAATACTATACAGGCACAAACTAGTATATCTGACTAAAAACCCCCAAAATATGAAGAACGGCCTATAGTTGAGTGTGGATATAAAATCTATGTGAGCAGAGCTAGAATAGAAATCACTGATCGCATTGAAGTCATTCTGACCATAAATCACCATGATATCAAGGTGAGGAGTTGTGTGTTACTGCTGGGAGGAAAGGGTTAACAGTGGAATATTAAGGTGCATTTCTGTGTGCAGTGTTACTAGTCAATGTACAAATTGTCTCTCCAGTAAAGGAGACAAACTCTAGCACAGCGCCACCTATTGGAAGTAGCGATCCTAAAAGTCACAAGTGGATTTTCAACAATCCATTGCAATATGACTCAGGATATATAAGCCAGATCAGAATCCCAATTTGCAGACACGGTGTTTCGGGGTGCTTGCCCCTCGTCAGTGCAAAGTATGGGGGTGTCAATGTAGTCATTGTAACAATTCAGTATGAGCTGCTCTTGGTGCCGGGGGAGGGAGATGCTCTCCTGAGCAAGATAGATGGGGAATGAACATGATATCTATATAGTGTAAGGCAGGGGGTCTCAAACTCGGCTGGGTGTATGGGCCGCACAGAGGAAAAAAATAATGTGGGGGGCTGCATTCTTTGCAGGACAAAGTGACATTTTTATTGGTACCATATATATATTTTTTTTTCACACACCTTTGGATGACTGATTTTCAACATTTTTCACTTGTTTATTATAACAAATGTGCACATTCTTTGGTTAAATCTAAAAAAAAAAAATTGATGTTAAAAAAAAGTTATGCCTTATTTTGTTTTTTTTACAGTTTATCCCTTTCTTTTAACTAATAGTGTTACAATTATGACGCTAGCGTTTTGTGAAGGGAATGCTTTGCCTACTTCCGTGACTATGGCCTTCCAGAACTGCTGCATTTTGGCTGACCTCTCCGCCTCGGGAATAAGAGACATAAAGTTCTCCTTGTAGCGTGGGTCTAACAGTGTTACCAACCAGTAATGATTGTCGGCCAAGATGTTCTTAACGCGAGGGTCACGAGACAGGCAGCTTACCATAAAGTCATCCATGTGCGCCAGACTCTTAACAGCCATCACTTCAATATCCAGACCAACACGATGACTGAACATGCTGTCCTCCTCCTTCTCCTCCTCCTCCTCCTCATCTACCCTGTCCTCTGGCCAGCCACGCTGAACTGAGCATATGACTGGTATGCATGTCATATCCTCAATTTGGTCGGAGAGTTGCTCCATGTCTTCATCTTCCTCCTCGTCATAGTCCTCCACTGCACGTTGTGATGAGACGAGGCTGGGCTGTGTGTTATCACCCACACCCACTACTGTTTCTTGCTCCAACTCATCGTGTTCCGCCTGCAATGCATCATGTTTGGTTTTGAGCAGAGACCGTTTTAGAAGGCAGAGAAGCGGTATGGTGACGCTAATAATGGCGTCATCGCCGCTCACCATCTTGGTGGAGTCCTCAAAGTTTTGGAGGATGGTACATAGGTCGGACATCCATCTCCACTCCTCAGGTGTTATGTGTGGAGTTTGACCCATTTCCCGATGGCTTAGGTGATGCAGGTACTCAACAACTGCCCTCTTCTGCTCACATATCCTGATCAACATGTGCAGAGTTGAATTCCAATGCGTGGGGACATCACACACCAGTCTGTGAGCCGGAAGATGCAAATGACGCTGAAAGCCGGCAAGGCCGGCTGAAGCAGTAGGTGACTTTCGAAAATGTGCAGACAGGCGGCGAACTTTTACCAGCAGATCAGACAGCTCTGGGTATGAGTTTAGAAACCGCTGAACCACGAGGTTGAGCACATGGGCCACGCATGGAACATGTGTCAGCTGGCCTCGCCTCAAAGCCGCCACCAGGTTCCGGCCATTGTCACACACAACCTTTCCTGGCTTTAGGTTCAGAGGTGTGAGCCAGTGATCTGCATGCTGTTTTAGAGCTGTCCACACCTCTTCTGCATTGTGGGGTTTGTCACCTATGCAGATTAGCTGCAGCACAGCCTGTTGCCGCTTCGCCGAGGCAGTGCTGCAGTGCTTCCAGCTTGGGACTGGTGTGGAGGGTAAAGTGGATGAGGATGCGCAGGAGGAGGAGGAGGCTGAAGAGCATGACATTCCGGAGCTGTAGAGTGTGGGTGAAACCCTGACTGAGGTAGGGCCTGCAAACCTTGGTGTGGGAAGGACTTGTTCCGTTCCTCGCTCAAACTGGGTCCCAGCTGGGCTGGGCTGGGTCCCTACCCGGCTGGGTAGGGCGTTGTGGGGGGTTTGTCTATCTCCGTTTGAGGTGAGTTTGTTTAAGTTAGCCTTTTCTTTGGCGTTTTTTGGAGCCCTGCGGGTTGGGGAGTTGGTATCGCCCAGTAAGGCGTTCCCCGGGGGCTTGGATTGGGGTGACATTATGTCAGTGGAAAACGGAGTTGAATTTTGGATTAGGAAATCGAAAACTGATCAGAGAGGTGTGGGTAGACTAGTCCGTTTGGGGATGGTTGTGGCATCTGATATGTGCCCGTTCAAGTGTCTCGGGAATTTTCAACAGATCCGTCCGAAGGTGGATGGCCCCTTATTACATATATCTTTTTATCGAGATACCAATTTGTGAGTGTTTTTAGGGCATGTTTGAAGTCGTTGGGGTTAGATCCGAAGTCTTTCGGATTGGGGCAGCGACGGAGGCCTCTATATGCGGCCTACCGGAGGAGACAGTTAAGCAGATTGGTAGGTGGAAGTCGCAGCGCTTTAAGTCGTATGTACGTCCCCAGGTGGTTGTTGGCAATTGAGGGGAAAAGGGGGGGGGTATTAGGGTATTAGGGTAGCAATGGGGGGGGTGAGAGTGTGTGTTTTTTGTCAATTTGGTTTGGTGAGGCAATAAAATGGTGTCGTCTGTACATTTTGTATTGCAGAAGCACCCCCCCTTCCTTCCCTGGTCTGGATCCTTGGCCACTCTTATGTGTATTGGGGAGCCCGACGAGCGGACGCGAGATGGAACTGGAGACAGCTAGGTTTTGAGAAGGACCTGGCTCTCGTGCGATGGCTCGGTGTTCGGGGGTTAGGGTGCAGGAGGTGCATAGATACGCCCGGTTGGACAGACCTCCTGACATCTTAGTGTTGCATGCCGGGGGGAATGATTTGGGTGGGCGTCCTTTTCGAATCTTGATAAAGGACATCAAACATGATTTGTTACGGTTATGGGCGTCGTTTCCAGGTCTAACGATAGTCTGGTCAGAGATAGTAGCGAGAAAGAGTTGGCAGAAAGCGCGGTCAGTTGACAGGTTGAACAAGGCGCGGGCGAAGGTTAATAGGGCGATCTCGAAGTTTGTTAGTCGGAACGGGGGTATAGCAATACGGCATGTTGAGTTGGAAAGGACGGAAGAGGAATTTTGGTTGGCTGACGGGGTACACCTTAATGCGGTGGGAACTGACTTATGGGCTCTTGGCTTGCAGGGAGGTATTGAGAGGGCCCTTTGCTTGCGGGGGGTCTCAGGCACTTGAAGGGTTTCAAGGTGCCTTCGTTGTGGTGTTGTTTATTGGTGGGTCCTTGAAGTTGGTTTAAAATTGGTTCGGGGATTCATCCGGGTATGGATCCCCTCATTGGCAGAATTGATGGTCCCCTGGTGATTTTGGGGGGGAACCCCGACGGGGTATGTCGGGGCCCCTGGGGGTGTGGTTGGGGTTGACGGAGGATTAACCCTTATAATTTGGTGCTCCTGAGCCAGTGTGGGTAACGGCTGGGAGCAAGTTGAGGTTTTTTATTGCTCGGTTATGGGAATCACCAGGGTTTTGGTAGCTTCAAGGACCTTACCACATTGCAAATTTAATTGGTTATGTATTCTTGTTAATAAAATGGCTGCTATGGCCAAAATTATCCAAAGATAAATTTGTGTCTGTGTAATTACTTTTAAATAAGAAATGGGAATGGAGGTGTGGGGTATGAAAGGAAGACCGGAGTCAACAATTCCAGGGTCAAGCATGTTTATTTGCGTAAGCTTCGTTCCAGGGTAGAAAGGGTAAGAGTGCCTTTCAGAATTCGAAGTGGTCAGACTGTACGGACCACCAAGAACTGCAGGAGAGCTTGAACATCTTCCCATGGATTTGCGACATCCTCCCTCATCAGTTACGTAGGTAAGCAGGTTCTCAGCATTGCAGCCCATTTGTTGTCTTAAGTTAGTTAAGCGGGGTTAACTAACCTGTCAGTTCAGCCTCAGGTCTAAAGCAGAGGCCTGGACTCCACTCCTTACTCCTCACTCCACAACTCTCCTTAAAAACAACTGACTCCTTTTTCCTGCCCCGGGGTCTCCAGACCCCTAGGTGGGCGTTTCCTTCCGTCTGGTCCTGCCCACTGGTGTGCCTGTCTTTCCCTAGGGGAGGTGACTAGGGTTTTCTGGTTGGCTTTGTGTGACTTAGGTGAGGGAAGTTGTTATGCGGGGGCCTATGTGTGACTATCTGCAGTGTCAGGGCGTCACATATGTATGTGTGTATGTCTGCTAAAGGAATCCGCACCGTCATATTTACAAACACAAAATTTTGCAGACACCTCATGTGACTCAGGGAACGTTGTAGACTATGTTTTAACAGGAATATTTAACCTTTACAGTTACTCTCCAAAAAACCTGCCTCCATTAAACTGAATGGAGGTGGGAGCTGCAAGTTATTAATAGCAGCTGTGATTGGTTGCTATAGGAACAAAGGACATTCATAGTATAAGAAGCTTATGTGTGAGATAATATGATGTCAGTGGGGAGACAGATAGAGAGAGACAGACACAGACTGAGAGACAAACAGACAGAGACAGATAGGCATAGACAGACAGGGAAAGAGACAGAGACAAACAGACAGAGGCAGACAGGGAAAGAGACAGACAGAGATAGACAGGGAAAAAAGGCAGACAGACAGAGACAGAGAAAGAGACAGAGGCAGATAGGGAAACAGACAAAGACAAACATACAGAGACAGGCAGGAGAAAAGGCAGACCGACAGGGAAACAGACAGACAGGGGAAGAGACAGACAGAGAGAGACAGACAGATAGAGACAGACAAAGAAATACAGAGATAGACAGGGAAAGAGACAAACGGGGAATGAGTCAGACAGAGAGAGACAAAGAGAGACAGGCAGAGAGAGACAGGGAAAGAGACAGACAGGGGAAGAGACAGACAGAGACAGACAAAGAAATACAGAGACAGACAGGGGAAGAGACAGACAGGGGAAGAGACAGACAGGGGAAGAGACAGACAGACAGGGAAAGAGACAGACCTGGAAAAGAGACAGACCTGGAAAAGAGACAGACAGACATAGAAACAGACAGCCACAAAGAGAGAAAGACAGACAGACACAGAGAGACAGACAGAGATAGAGAGACAGAGAGACATGGATAGAGATAGAGACACACAGAGACAGACAGATGACAGAGACTGGGAGAGAGACAGACAGAAGCATAAATCCCTAACTAAAACTTAACATTTAATGATAGTTTTAAAAGGTAAAAAAACACAAATCATGTAAATAGCATGACTCTCTTCTGTGCATAGAGTCAAAATTTTGTGTTTGTAAATATGACGGTGCGGATTCCTTTAGCAGACATACACACATACATATGTGACGCCCTGACACTGCAGGTAGTCACACATAGGCCCCCGCATAACAACTTCCCTCACCTAAGTCACACAAAGCCAACCAGAAAACCCTAGTCACCTCCCCCAGGGAAAGACAGGCACACCAGTGGGCAGGACCAGACGGAAGGAAACGCCCACCTAAGGGTCTGGAGACCCCGGGGCAGGAAAAAGGAGTCAGTTGTTTTTAAGGAGAGTTGTGGAGTGAGGAGTAAGGAGTGGAGTCCAGGCCTCTGCTTTAGACCTGAGGCTGAACTGACAGGTTAGTTAACCCCGCTTAACTAACTTAAGACAACAAATGGGCTGCAATGCTGAGAACCTGCTTACCTACGTAACTGATGAGGGAGGATGTCGCACATCCATGGGAAGATGTTCAAGCTCTCCTGCAGTTCTTGGTGGTCCGTACAGTCCGACCACTTCGAATTCTGAAAGGCACTCTTACCCTTTCTACCCTGGAACGAAGCTTACGCAAATAAACATGCTTGACCCTGGAATTGTTGACTCCGGTCTTCCTTTCATACCCCACACCTCCATTCCCATTTCTTATTTAAAAGTAATTACACAGACACAAATTTATCTTTGGATAATTTTGGCCATAGCAGCCATTTTATTAACAAGAATACATAACCAATAAAATTTGCAATGTGGTAAGGTCCTTGAAGCTACCAAAACCCTGGTGATTCCCATAACCGAGCAATAAAAAACCTCAACTTGCTCCCAGCCGTTACCCACACTGACTCAGTAGCACCAAATGGTTAGGGTTAATCCTCCGTCAACCCCAACCACACCCCCAGGGGCCCCGACATACCCCGTCGGGGTTCCCCCCCAAAATCACTAGGGGACCATCAATTCTGCCAATGAGGGGATCCATACCCGGATGAATCCCCGAACCAATTTTAAACCAACTTCAAGGACCCACCAATAAACAACACCACAACGAAGGCACCTTGAAACCCTTCAAGTGCCTGAGACCCCCCGCAAGCAAAGGGCCCTCTCAATACCTCCCTGCAAGCCAAGAGCCCATAAGTCAGTTCCCACCGCATTAAGGTGTACCCCGTCAGCCAACCAAAATTCCTCTTCCGTCCTTTCCAACTCAACATGCCGTATTGCTATACCCCCGTTCCGACTAACAAACTTCGAGATCGCCCTATTAACCTTCGCCCGCGCCTTGTTCAACCTGTCAACTGACCGCGCTTTCTGCCAACTCTTTCTCGCTACTATCTCCGACCAGACTATCGTTAGACCTGGAAACGACACCCATAACCGTAACAAATCATGTTTGATGTCCGTTATCAAGATTCGAAAAGGACGCCCACCCAAATCATTCCCCCCGGCATGCAACACTAAGATGTCAGGAGGTCTGTCCAACCGGGCGTATCTATGCACCTCCTGCAACACCCTGTTCCACCCTAACCCCCGAACACCGAGCCATCGCACGAGAGCCAAGTCCTTCTCAAAACCTAGCTGTCTCCCGTTCCATCTCGCGTCCGCTCGTCGGGCTCCCCAATACACATAAGAGTGGCCAAGGATCCAGACCAGGGAAGGAAGGGGGGGTGCTTCTGCAATACAAAATGTACAGACGACACCATTTTATTGCCTCACCAAACCAAATTGACAAAAAACACACACTCTCACCCCCCCCATTGCTACCCTAATACCCCCCCCTTTTCCCCTCAATTGCCAACAACCACCTGGGGACGTACATACGACTTAAAGCGCTGCGACTTCCACCTACCAATCTGCTTAACTGTCTCCTCCGGTAGGCCGCATATAGAGGCCTCCTTCGCTGCCCCAATCCGAAAGACTTCGGATCTAACCCCAACGACTTCAAACATGCCCTAAAAACACTCACAAATTGGTATCTCGATAAAAAGGACCCATCCTCGTGACATAATAAGGGGCCATCCACCTTCGGACGGATCTGTTGAAAATTCCCGAGACACTTGAACGGGCACATATCAGCAATGCGTGGGGACATCACACACCAGTCTGTGAGCCGGAAGATGCAAATGACGCTGAAAGCCGGCAAGGCCGGCTGAAGCAGTAGGTGACTTTCGAAAATGTGCAGACAGGCGGCGAACTTTTACCAGCAGATCAGACAGCTCTGGGTATGAGTTTAGAAACCGCTGAACCACGAGGTTGAGCACATGGGCCACGCATGGAACATGTGTCAGCTGGCCTCGCCTCAAAGCCGCCACCAGGTTCCGGCCATTGTCACACACAACCTTTCCTGGCTTTAGGTTCAGAGGTGTGAGCCAGTGATCTGCATGCTGTTTTAGAGCTGTCCACACCTCTTCTGCATTGTGGGGTTTGTCACCTATGCAGATTAGCTGCAGCACAGCCTGTTGCCGCTTCGCCGAGGCAGTGCTGCAGTGCTTCCAGCTTGGGACTGGTGTGGAGGGTAAAGTACTGATGGGGTGGGTGTCTGTGTGGCCCAATTTTTGGAAAAAAGGGAGACTCCGCTTGGAGTAACCCTTGCTTGCTGTGTTTTTAAAAGAAGCCAAGATGAACAGAGCTGGGATCAGGAAAGACTTTGCTACCTACCCCGGTGTCATCCTGGGGACGGTTAATTATGGCGTATTTTTGAATTTGCTTGATGCAAATCAAAACATCCTGTTTGCAACTAGGGCCCAAGTGCTGCCACTGATGGGGTGGGTGTCTGTGTGGCCCAATTTTTGGAAAAAAGGGAGACTCCGCTTGGAGTAACCCTTGCTTGCTGTGTTTTTAAAATAAGCCAAGATGAACAGAGCTGGGATCAGGAAAGACTTTGCTACCTACCCCGGTGTCATCCTGGGGACGGTTAAGAATAGCGTATTTTTGAATGTGCTTGATGCAAATGTAGCTGTGAAGTGTACAACTGGGGCACAACTGCTGCCACTGAAGGGGTGGGTGTGTGTGGGGCCCAATTTTTGGAAAAAAGGGAGACTCCTCTTGGAGTCACCTTGCGGTGTTTTACATGATTTTAGAATGGCGTGCCATGCCTATATCTGTGTGTCCTCCTCTTTTTCCTTGTCCAGCTGTTTTGTTTTCGCATGAGTATATGTCCTTGTCACTTTCCCATGTGTTTGTGTTGTGTTGTGAGTTGTTTGTCACCTTTTGGACACCTTTGAGGGTGTTTTCTAGGTGTTTTACTGTGTTTGTGATTGCCTGCCATTGTTTCCTATTGGCTCGAGTTCGGTTCGTCGAACGTTCGACGAGCCGAACTCGAACGGGAGCTCCGTTCGGCGAACCGACCTCGAGCCGAACCTGGACCGGTTCGCTCATCTCTACTCCTGGACATACCTACCCCGGTGTCATCCTGGGGTTGGTTAAGAATAGCGTATTTTTGAATGTGCTTGATGCAAATGTAGCTTTGAAGTGTACAACTGGGGCACAACTGCTGCCACTGAAGGGGTGGGTGTGTGTGGGGCCCAATTTTTGGAAAAAAGGGAGACTCCGCTTGGAGTAACCCTTGCTTGCTGTGTTTTTAAAAGAAGCCAAGATGAACAGAGCTGGGATCAGGAAAGACTTTGCTACCTACCCCGGTGTCATCCTGGGGACGGTTAATTATGGCGTATTTTTGAATGTGCTTGATGCAAATCAAAACATCCTGTTTGCAACTAGGGCCCAAGTGCTGCCACTGATGGGGTGGGTGTCTGTGTGGCCCAATTTTTGGAAAAAAGGGAGACTCCGCTTGGAGTAACCCTTGCTTGCTGTGTTTTTAAAAGAAGCCAAGATGAACAGAGCTGGGATCAGGAAAGACTTTGCTACCTACCCCGGTGTCATCCTGGGGACGGTTAAGAATAGCGTATTTTTGAATGTGCTTGATGCAAATGTAGCTGTGAAGTGTACAACTGGGGCACAACTGCTGCCACTGAAGGGGTGGGTGTGTGTGGGGCCCAATTTTTGGAAAAAAGGGAGACTCCGCTTGGAGTAACCCTTGCTTGCTGTGTTTTTAAAAGAAGCCAAGATGAACAGAGCTGGGATCAGGAAAGACTTTGCTACCTACCCCGGTGTCATCCTGGGGACGGTTAATTATGGCGTATTTTTGAATGTGCTTGATGCAAATCAAAACATCCTGTTTGCAACTAGGGCCCAAGTGCTGCCACTGATGGGGTGGGTGTCTGTGTGGCCCAATTTTTGGAAAAAAGGGAGACTCCGCTTGGAGTAACCCTTGCTTGCTGTGTTTTTAAAAGAAGCCAAGATGAACAGAGCTGGGATCAGGAAAGACTTTGCTACCTACCCCGGTGTCATCCTGGGGACGGTTAATTATGGCGTATTTTTGAATGTGCTTGATGCAAATCAAAACATCCTGTTTGCAACTAGGGCCCAAGTGCTGCCACTGATGGGGTGGGTGTCTGTGTGGCCCAATTTTTGGAAAAAAGGGAGACTCCGCTTGGAGTAACCCTTGCTTGCTGTGTTTTTAAAAGAAGCCAAGATGAACAGAGCTGGGATCAGGAAAGACTTTGCTACCTACCCCGGTGTCATCCTGGGGACGGTTAAGAATAGCGTATTTTTGAATGTGCTTGATGCAAATGTAGCTGTGAAGTGTACAACTGGGGCACAACTGCTGCCACTGAAGGGGTGGGTGTGTGTGGGGCCCAATTTTTGGAAAAAAGGGAGACTCCGCTTGGAGTAACCCTTGCTTGCTGTGTTTTTAAAAGAAGCCAAGATGAACAGAGCTGGGATCAGGAAAGACTTTGCTACCTACCCCGGTGTCATCCTGGGGACGGTTAATTATGGCGTATTTTTGAATGTGCTTGATGCAAATCAAAACATCCTGTTTGCAACTAGGGCCCAAGTGCTGCCACTGATGGGGTGGGTGTCTGTGTGGCCCAATTTTTGGAAAAAAGGGAGACTCCGCTTGGAGTAACCCTTGCTTGCTGTGTTTTTAAAAGAAGCCAAGATGAACAGAGCTGGGATCAGGAAAGACTTTGCTACCTACCCCGGTGTCATCCTGGGGACGGTTAATTATGGCGTATTTTTGAACGTGCTTGATGCAAATCAAAACATCCTGTTTGCAACTAGGGCCCAAGTGCTGCCACTGATGGGGTGGGTGTCTGTGTGGCCCAATTTTTGGAAAAAAGGGAGACTCCGCTTGGAGTAACCCTTGCTTGCTGTGTTTTTAAAAGAAGCCAAGATGAACAAGTCATGGGTCAGCAAAGACTTTATCTACCTACCCCGGTGTCATCCTGGGGACGGATAAGAATGGCGTATTTTTGAATGTGCTTGATGCAAATCAAAACATCCTGTTTGCAACTAGGGCCCAAGTGCTGCCACTGATGGGGTGGGTGTCTGTGTGGCCCAATTTTTGGAAAAAAGGGAGACTCCGCTTGGAGTAACCCTTGCTTGCTGTGTTTTTAAAAGAAGCCAAGATGAACAGAGCTGGGATCAGGAAAGACTTTGCTACCTACCCCGGTGTCATCCTGGGGACGGTTAATTATGGCGTATTTTTGAATGTGCTTGATGCAAATCAAAACATCCTGTTTGCAACTAGGGCCCAAGTGCTGCCACTGATGGGGTGGGTGTCTGTGTGGCCCAATTTTTGGAAAAAAGGGAGACTCCGCTTGGAGTAACCCTTGCTTGCTGTGTTTTTAAAAGAAGCCAAGATGAACAGAGCTGGGATCAGGAAAGACTTTGCTACCTACCCCGGTGTCATCCTGGGGACGGTTAATTATGGCGTATTTTTGAATGTGCTTGATGCAAATCAAAACATCCTGTTTGCAACTAGGGCCCAAGTGCTGCCACTGATGGGGTGGGTGTCTGTGTGGCCCAATTTTTGGAAAAAAGGGAGACTCCGCTTGGAGTAACCCTTGCTTGCTGTGTTTTTAAAAGAAGCCAAGATGAACAAGTCATGGTCAGCAAAAACTTTATCTACCTACCCCGGTGTCATCCTGGGGACGGATAAGAATGGCGTATTTTTGAATGTGCTTGAAGCCAAGATGAACAGAGCTGGGATCAGGAAAGACTTTGCTACCTACCCCGGTGTAATCCTGGGGACGGTTAAGAATAGCGTATTTTTGAATGTGCTTGATGCAAATGTAGCTGTGAAGTGTACAACTGGGGCACAACTGCTGCCACTGAATGGGTGGGTGTGTGTGGGGCCCAATTTTTGGAAAAAAGGGAGACTCCGCTTGGAGTCACCTTGCGGTGTTTTACATGATTTTAGAATGGCGTGCCATGCCTATATCTGTGTGTCCTCCTCTTTTTCCTTGTCCAGCTGTTTTGTTTTCGCATGAGTATATGTCCTTGTCACTTTCCCATGTGTTTGTGTTGTGTTGTGAGTTGTTTGTCACCTTTTGGACACCTTTGAGGGTGTTTTCTAGGTGTTTTACTGTGTTTGTGATTGCCTGCCATTGTTTCCTATTGGCTCGAGTTCGGTTCGTCGAACGTTCGACGAGCCGAACTCGAACGGGAGCTCCGTTCGGCGAACCGACCTCGAGCCGAACCGGGACCGGTTCGCTCATCTCTACTCCTGGACATAGCATTCGAATTACCAGGTCCCTGAAGGCTGAAATGCGTAGTGGCCGGAAATCATGAACAATTACAATGGGCGTATGTGCTGTAGATCCTGCGTCAGTTGTAGCTTGGAACTTTGTCTTTTCACGGATTTGCCCGTCTCTCATGGTGTTGGGCTATTTTCGGATCAAAATGGTGTGTCCCTCCTTGGCCCGTATCATGGGTTATTTCAGGGGCAAATTTAACTCTCTTAGCACTTTTCTCCTTAATTGTGGCCGTTGAATTGTTGGGTCAAGGTCTATCCAACCAGCATATTTGTTGTTTTTCAGACAATTTAGGGCTCGTGCATAGTAATAATAACACAGGTTTCCAAGGGTAAAAATTTTTGAAAGATGTGATTTTTTTCATACTTTTGATCATTGGACTCAGTAAAAATATTGAAAAAATATCATCACGTACAGTTTTTTCACAAACACTGATTCTATAGGTGTTAGGGCCAGGTGGACGGGCAGACCCAGGAGGTGGATCCACTGGGCCGAACACCTTAATGAAGGCAAGGGGTCCGGTAGCCGGAGCACTACGGGTAGCAGGACAGTCCGTGCAAAAGAGTGGAATGGAGAAGTCCCTGGGACCACGGAGTCACTGATGGTAGTCCGGGTGACGGAGCTCAGGTTCGGAGGCCGAGATGTCAGGCAGAGTCCGGAACCGATGGAGCGAGAGGACGGGTCACCACAGGGATCAGAGATGGTACGGACTGACGGGATGGCAGATAGTCAGCGTTCGGGGTTCGGGAATCGGCAGGACCGGATGGCGAGGCAGGAGCGGCTCTAGAAGAGAGATAGGTAAGTATATCACAGAGACACAAGGAGACCTGACTCCTAGCTTAGGAAACACGAAGAACAGGCCCCGCCCACTTGGACATTAAACCCCTTTATACCCTGTACCTGTGTGTTCAATTTCCTGTCAGTGGACGCTGGCCCTTTAAGAGAGGGTCAATGACCGCGCGCGCGCCCTAATGCGCATGCGCGAGGCCCGGGTGCCAGAAGCCAGGGCAGGGAGCGGTGTATAGGAAGCAGGGGAGCCGGCCTGGAGCAGGGCTGCCGACGGGCGCCGGGAGTGGGGACCGGGCCGCCTGGGGACCGCAGGTGGTGGAGGCTGGAGACCGTGGAGCGGGGGATGTCTGCCAGAGGAGCCGGGGAGCGAAGCAGGGAAGCCGGGGAGCGTGGCAGGTGAGCCGGGGGGCAGAGCAGGGGACCCGGAGAGCGTGACAATAGGTTTCCAAAAGGTTAGAATTCTGAAAAGATTCCCTCCATACTTTTCTGAAGATGGTGCTCTAGTGTATTCAAGCGATGTTCCTGTGCTGATGGAAAATGTAACATTAAGTACAATGTGAGCGAGTGGAGACACGTCATTGTTTCATCCAAAAAGTCTGAAAGCTGTGCTACTGCTCAATGGCAGTAAGTATTCTTCAGTGTGTGTAGGGCATGTGTCGCGGGCAGAGGGGCCACGCACGCTACGCTCGGGTTCGGGGACTTCTGCTGCTGCTGCTGCTCGGTGGCTCGAGCGGAGGGCCAGATCCGGGGACTCGAGCAGCGCTCCTCGCCCACGAGTGAAAAGGGGGTGGTTTGTTTGGGGAGATAGTTAGTGACGTCACCCACAGGTCGTGGTGATAATGGGCACCACCACTGCTGGTGACGGGGATCCCGGGAGCGATGGCAGGGAGCAGCTAGGATGTTGGTTCCCCCTCCGTGGGTAGGGGTTGGTGATCCCGGGGCCCGGTGGCGGTACGGGGAGGCTGGATGGCTGGGGTGTACGTACCGAGGGAGCCCGTTTGCCCGCAGGCGCTGGCCCTTGGATCTCTAGCCTATGGCGGTGGCTTTTTATCCTCACGGTGTGGACGGTTGCCTTCTGTCGGGTCTTGGGTGTTAGGGAACCCCTGGGATTCCGGTCACTCTCGGATTTGACCATTGTCGGCGGCTCCTAGCCTGGTCAGGGTCCAATGGCCCTGCCTTTGTGCTTGGTACAGATCCGCTCACCGGTTCAGTTCCCTTCGGGTCACCGCCCGTCCCCGGTCCTACGGTTCAGCTGACTTGTACCACCTCCTGCAGACGGCCACCACCGTCTGCCGACCTTGCTGACAGTGCCTGGGCTCCTACCCAGACACTAACAGTTTCTGTCCTCTCACTTTCCACTACAAAACTAAACTAACTGCTTTTTCCCGCCTCCAGGCCTGTGAACTCCTCGGTGGGTGGGGCCAACCGCCTGGCTCCGCCCCACCTGGTGTGGACATCAGACCCTGGAGGAGGCAACAAGGATTTTGTGTGACTGATGTAGACTATCCAGGGGAGGGGGTGTGTGTGATTTTGTGTTTGTGACTACCTGGCTAGTCCAGGGCGTCACACATGCTATGCACTTGGAAGAAAGCTGTGAGAATTTAGACTTTATTCTCAAGAAACTTAACTACAAGGAGCATGGATGGTCAATATGTGGTGGTCTAAAAATGTTCTCATTGCTTCTTGGGCAGCAAGGAGGATATATTAAATACCCATGCTGTTCTGCCTCATGGCAGCCTGCTAATAGTCATTCATTAAAATTTCTGTTACAACCCCTAGAGGTCATTGTTATTCTTTTGAATTGCTGAGTTTCCCTTTAAGCTAAATGTATTCTGGGTAAGGAATGCCTCCCTGAGCTGAGAAGAAGCCTGCAGCCATTTTCTCTTTGGATTTGTCAGGAAAGGACATGCCGACTTACCTCTCTGTACATTCACCCCTGCCTAGTGTAATCCGGTGAGCAAAGCAAATTACATGTGTTAGTGATAGAATCCTAGATGGAAGAGTGTAGTAAATGCATTGTACATTGTACTTCTACACCTTTAGTGTCATCCCTGTCTTGTTTGTCTAGATAAGATTTCTATGTATTGCAGATGCAGTGACCTTTCACCTACATTCTCGTAAGAACTGCATCTCATGTACTGTTATGCTATGTTAACTCTGTATTAACACTGTACTGACTGTAATCATTTTCTTGTTATAGTTTTTACCCGTATAAAACAGTATCTTGGATATACCGTATTCTGTCTTCAACTGCATCTTGGATATTCCTATATTCACTGTATATTCCATGTATACTGCAATCAAGTTCACGTTACCAGCTAATAAATCAAGGCTATTGAACTCCACAGTCTGTTTATTTGAAATGTGAACTAGGGTTTAGCTGTATGCTAGAGATTCACAGCATTACGTAAAAGAAGGCAGAACACATGCTTTTTGTGTGAATTGGAAAGCCAGGTTAGGACTCTTCACTGGAGCAAAAAAAATTGGCCAACAAGAACATCTTTGTAACCGGGACTCAAGAACATTGTTGCATAAAGCTTAGTTGATCCCACCTAAAGTTCTCTTGCCACCACTCCACTGTAAGCTTGGACTGATGAAGCTGTTTGTGAAAGCGCTACTGAAAGAAGGAGAGATGTTTAAGTACCTGTGTACCAAGTTTCAGGGACTGTCAGAATCAAGTCTGAAGGAAGGTGTGATGCCCTGGCAAAACCAGGTAGTTACAGATAGGCCCCCGCACAACACCTTTCCTCACTTAGGAAACACACAGCCGACCTGAAACCCTAGTCACCTAGGACCCTGAAGCCAGGACCGAAAACAGCGGCCTAGCTAATTAAATGATTGAGGGCAGGATTATAGGTCCTATCCCACCTAAAGTCCCTCAAAGAAGACAACAGCCCACTGATAGGGATAAGGCCACCGCCAGGGCCCTTAGATCCCACGGGCCAGCGCCTGCGGGCACGGCTCCTTAGGCCATATCCAGCCGGGAGCGGACTCCTGAGTTCCAGACCAGGCAGTCCACCATACACAAAAACAAGTGCAGAGTAAAGGACAGCGACCACCAGCCTGGGTGGGGGACCTGAATGCAACCGGCCGGGGCGGCAGGCCACCAGCACCTTTGGTTTACCGAAAGACTCGTGTGATTCATTTACTGTGAGTAACCAAACATCCCCCTGCTTGCTCAGGCGCGCCGGCCCTTGCCATCACCATACCCTGCACAAAGACACTGGGCCCCGGGGCAATCATCCCTACACACGGAGGGGTTAACATCCAGCTGCCACTACATCTCTCCCGGGTATCCCATAACGGCAGCGGTGGTGTCCCACCTCACCACACACCGTTGGTGGCGTCACAAACTTAATACGGCCTAGCCCATACATCTACATTCCTCCTTTTATTCGACATGTCCGCGAGACCCCCGGGTCGAGCCACTCTCTTAGAAGGTCTGGATCCGACCAACGGCGGCTGCTGGCACAGGGGCAGCACAAAAGCATTTTTGTGGGTTCGGATATTCAGAAACCCATGAATGAAGGATGACGTGTTTTAAACAATAATGAAAACTGTTGAAAAAAGGGCTTGGGACTCTTTGAAAGAAGCAATAAATACGTTTCTAGGTAACAACAAAGAATCAAAATTTAAGTCCATCGTGGAGAACATGCTGAAACGTTTCAAAGCCTTGGGTTGTCTAATGAATTTGAAGTTACATTTTTTACATTCCTATTTGGACTACTTGTCTGAAAACCTTGGTGCTGGTGGGAAGAACAAGAAGGTTTTCATCGGAATATCAAGGAGATGGAACGACGATACCAAAGTAAATGAAACGTGAACATGATTGCCGGATGCTTCACAGAGAAGATCCACAGGCCTTCTATAAGAGAAAAGGGGGATCTAGAGAAAAGGAAAAAGTGCAAGAATAAATTTCTAATAAAGTTGCAGAATGACTGTACAATAAATAAATGTATTTTATATATAAAATTGTGAATATTTTTGGTTACAATAAGTATTTTTCTTGTTCATGTCACTTGTATGTAACTTCACACATGGATTGTACAAAATCAATATTTGATGGTTAAAAAAAAATATTTATTTTTTTTTTTAAATCAGGACATTAGAAAACATAATAATCAGTCACTGGATTTGAAGTTTCATAAACCAAAATTTTACATAGCTGTGTAATTTGTCGGGCACCCACCGACAATAGAATAGCGCCAGATTTAGGAAGCTGGCTGAGGTCTGCAAAGTCTGTAGCCAGGTGACAAAATTGTCCAACCTGGGTTTCTTCCTTAAGTAGTCTCTGGTATGATGATATGGTATAATCCTGGCAGCCGGAGTCGAAATCCCTAGATTGCGGTTATGATCTCCAATCGGAATTGGAGCCCCTAGATTGAAGCCATGTAGCCAAGTGATCCTCTAGTTGAAGCCAAAGTCCCTAGACCGAGTCCACAAGGCATCCTGGTTCTGATCCCCTAGCCAGCTCCTAAGAGCTTAGACTAGATCATGCAACATCCATCAACAACCTGGTGACTCCAAGAAGTCCCCTTTTATAGCCATAACCTTCCCTTAGGATATACTGTGCCCTTATCAGATTGGTTGTACAAGGTTGCTTCTCTTATTGGATGGATTTCAAGCTGCATGGATAATGTTCATTTAAATGATGTGGATAGAAAGACTGAAGATATCTACATGTAGTCTGAAATCCATCATGAATCAATACTATTTTACACAGTCATAAGCAGCCCATGGGCATTCACCTGCATTCAAACCAATAACAGCTCATAGACCAGACAATCCATCTACCACTGGACCAAAGACAGGAAGTTAAATCCACTGCCTGCGGTAACCAACTTAATCCTATAGGCTACTCACACAACAAACCCAACAGAAAGGAAAAAAACATGGCTTCGATTATCCATCCAATGAAAACGCATAACCATTGTGAGCCATTGGACAATGCAATTGGACACTTGGTGACATGGTGCACGGCCCAATGAATCAAGTCTTTACTTCATATTCACGGTTTAAGCCCTTGGGTTCTAATATGCCCAGAGTACATATCCAGAAAGATTCTCTTTCTTTGAGCTAAACACAAGTCAACAATACATTGTAAGCAGATTCTATTACCAGTCCCACACCATTTTGTGACGCATAATCACACAGTGATCCAATTAAGATTCCAAGTCATCGAACATGTCCAAGCCATACGCAGAGGAGGCAATAGAATTAGGAAGCTCAAAGAAAGGGAATCTTTCTGGATATATACTCTGGGCACATTGGAACCCAAAGGCTTAAACCATGAATATGAAGTACAGACTTGATTCATTGGGCCATGCATGGACATAATGGACATAATTCTAATAGGCAGGACAGGTAATAAGGAGCACAAGTTATATGCTAAAATGTGTTGTGTGACAAGACAGACACAGGAAAGGACATGATAACAGGTGTAGGGACCAACAAGGTGAGACAAGGGGTATCAGGATAGGGTCAAGTAGGTATGAATGTAGTAATGGGGCAGGCATAGAGAATTGTATGTGAATGTGAATTACAATAAATCACTAAGGAAAGGAATATGTGAGTGTGTGCCTAATGTAAACTAATATTGTACTGGCAAAATTATAGATGGAAAGGGAGAAGGGGAGGGGGGAGAGAGGAGGCTGTAATTGACTACAAGGGTATGAGTTATGAGTGATCATAGGGATAGTGTTACATAAGTGGAAATACCTATGGAGGACCGGATGTGTAAGCGCATACCTTATACAAACCTATAGAGTGCTGATGGGTGAGAGTGTGATGTTAGATATAAGACATCCTATAGTGAATAGTGAGCCGTAATCAAGTGCAACAGGGATATTTCACGTGACTATGGGAACCTGGAAGGTAAAGAAAGGGGAGAAAAAACTGTTAGACAAGGTAATCAGACATAATGTAACCAGTTGATCAGACATGATCACCTGGTTTGAGACCCCCTGCCTTACACTATATAGATATCATGTTTATTCCCCATCTATCTTGCTCAGGAGAGCATCTCCCTCCCCCGGCACCAAGAGCAGCTCATACTGAATTGTTACATTGACTAGTAACACTGCACACAGAAATGCACCTTAATATTCCACTGTTAACCCTTTCCTCCCAGCAGTAACACACAACTCCTCACCTTGATATCATGGTGATTTATGGTCAGAATGACTTCAATGCGATCAGTGATTTCTATTCTAGCTCTGCTCACATAGATTTTATATCCACACTCAACTATAGGCCGTTCTTCATATTTTAGGGGCTTTTAGTCAGATATACTAGTTTGTGCCTGTATAGTATTGGTGTAGATGGGAGTGTAGGGCATATTCCAGATGTGGCCTTACAAGTGATTTATAGAGGGGTAACAATACGTTGGGATCACCGGATCTAATCTCCCTTTTTATACACCCTAAAATCTTGTTTGCTTTAGAATAAACAATAACATCATAAAGGTATAGCAGTACCGTTTCAAAGTTTCGGTGTCCCAAGCAGCATTCCATCAGCCTCTGGAAGGTTCCTGGCAAATTGCACAGCTCGAAGGGCATGCTTTTGAACTCGCAGGTGTCCTGTGGTGGAGTCAGCTATGTGCAGTGGTGGCCGTGGGTTCTTTTATGTGCGACCGTAGTAATAGCTGCGCCCACTTCCTGTATGGGAGTGGAATGCAGTGAGGGTAATGGAACGCACGCCTGCGCATTTGTGTTTAACGTCGCGCATGTGCAGAACGGAGAAAAGGCTGCGCTCACTTCCTAATGAAAGGGAGTGAGACGCATCTGGGAAGGGAAGGGAAAAGATTAGGGTTTGGGGATGATGAAAGGGCTTTCTACGGACAAGGATGGCAAAGGGTGGCAGTGACGGAAAGTCAGGCAGCCTGTCCTGTCCTGTCCTGTCCGTCCGTCTTTTTGTATCATGAATTGGAAAGACTGCAAGGGGGAGGGGAGGTGCTTGTGTCCAAAAGGAGGAGTTATTCAGATTCATTGCAGTGGGCGGCGGCTGCAAAAAGCACCATTCTTCTTGTTTTTGCTCTGCAAAACAGCCTTTTCAAGGGTTGGCTTGGGTGACAAAATGTCTTCTGTAGGCGTGGGTTTGTCTCCCTCTCCCTAAGATGTGTCCGGTATAGGCCAGGGTGCCACTCAAGGCCGTAACCAATTCGGGTTATAGCTTCTCGGCCTTTTGGCTAAGATCAAGTGTAGTTTCGGAGGACGCTACCTTGGTCGGTACTGGAAGGTGCCTGGGATTGCACGTCTGCCGGCCTTGAGGAAGTGTGTGCGCCTTCTGGTGACACATAGCCCTCTTGTGCCTGGACGGTTCCCAGGCAACGGGAGGCGATCACCTTTGTTATTTTGAAGTCCTACTGATAAACAGAAAAAAAAAAAAATTAAATCTGTTCTTATCAGTTTAATATCTGATACGTCCCCTCTCTGGGGACCATATATTAAATGGATTTTTAGAACAAGGAGATGGAAAAAATCTTGCTCTGTCCACTCCACGCATTGACCTGGTATTGCAGTACCTCCAGGACCGGTGCACCCCTTCTTAACCCAGTTTCCAAAAGCAGAACTCAATTCACCTGATTCAAATGAGCCCCATTAGTGAATTGAAAGAAAGCAAAAACTTTATATGCACCTCAATTTGGCCAATTCACTTTTCACACTTTCACCCTTTTTTTTATCTTTCACACCTTTTACTTGCTTTATTGATGCAAAAGCTGTGCCAAATAGCAAACTCATCTCCACTCAACTTGACCAACTCTGCTATGTCCCGTGCAGTATCTTATTCTCAGTCTTATCTAGATCATTTGCAATTGAATAGAATAGATCCCTTTTGGACACATTGGATTCAGCTGCTGCAGTGACTGCAGGTGTTAGAAGATGCAGACTTGGCATCAGGTGCTGTCTATCAGATTCCACTCCAATTAAAGCTTCCATTGTTTTTCGGTGTTTTCTTTGAGCAATGATGATGTCTTTAGTGATCTGTTGGCTCCCTCTCCTGGAGGAAGAGTTTGCTTGCTCTTGGACTTTCAAAAAGAGAGGTCATGATAGACATTTAGCTTCTGAGCCCAATTGGGGACAGTCATGGGTGATGAATGTTTTGCAACCTGCTGCGAAGCCTGATACCGCAATATAAGGAACGTCAAATACTAAGAATGGGCGGCCTATGAAAGAATTAGTACTTTCATTAAGCATACTTAAACGGCTAATTGGGAATAGACAAACTGTAAAAAGCCCTCTGAGAAAGCCCCTCTCTAACCTTTGTTAGTAAGCTTTTCTGTAGTCTGCCTGTTGATGTATTTTCCGTTTGAACAGTGCACAACATGAAGTGACGGAACACTGGCTTGTCACAATGTCCCCCGCTGACATCACGATAGCGCTGCTGCCTAGAAAGCCAGCTGCGCAGCAGAAGTTGCTCTTTGGGTGGGATGGTGGGCTAATGTATCTATTCCTGCTTGGTGTGAGTTTGACATGATCTAGAGCAACGAGTTCCAGCGGCTAGCGGTTGATTATTGGCTGTAATGGGGCTTTCTGGCTGGTGCCAGCCTTTCTTCTTAGCACACAGGAACCACAATCCCTACACCATGCTTCGATGGATTCTCTCATCCCAGCCCAGTAAAACTACATATTTCACACAGTTATAAGCAGCCCATGGGCATTCACCTGGATTAAAACCCATAACAGCTCATAGACCAAACAATCAATCTACCACTGGACCAAAGACAGGAAGCTAAATCCACTGCCTGCGGTAACTAACTTAATCCTATAGTCTACTCACACAACAAACCCAAGAGAAAGGAAAAAAACATGGCTTCGATTATCCATCCAATGAAAACGCATAACCATTGTGAGCCATTGGACAATGCAATTGCACACATGGTGACATGGTGCACGGCCCAATGAATCAAGTCTGTACTTCATATTCACGGTTTAAGCCCTTGGGTTCTAATGTGTCCAGAGTACATATCCAGAAAGATTCCCTTTCTTTGTGCTAAGCACAAGTCAACAATACGTTGTAAGCAGATTCTATTACCAGTCCCACACCATTTTGTGACGCATAATCGCACAGTGGCCCAATTAAGATTCCAAGTCATCGAACATGTCCCAGCCATACGCAGAGGAGGCGATAGAATTAGGAAGCTCAAAGAAAGGGAATCTTTCTGGATATATACTCTGGGCACGTTGGAACCCAAGGGCTTAAACCATGAATATGAAGAACCGACTTGATTCATTGGGCCGTGCACATTTTTTCTAACCCCCGGTTCTTTTTCGTGTTCACACTATATATGGTTCCAGTATGTATGGAGTTCCATTCTTCCTTGTTTTTTATTTGTCATGTTTGTCTGATTACCTTGTCTAACAGTTTTTTCTCCCCTTTCTTTACCTTCCAGGTTCCCATAGTCACGTGAAATATCCCTGTTGCACTTGATTACGGCTCACTATTCACTATAGGATGTCTTATATCTAACATCACACTCTCACCCATCAGCACTCTATAGGTTTGTATAAGGTATGCGCTTACACATCCGGTCCTCCATAGGTATTTCCACTTATGTAGCACTATCCCTATGATCACTCATAACTCATACCCTTGTAGTCAATTACAGCCTCCTCTCTCCCCTCTCCCCTTCTCCCTTTCCATCTATAATTTTGCCAGTACAATATTAGTTTACATTAGGCACACACTCACATATTCCTTTCCTTAGTGACTTATTGTAATTCACATTCGCATACAATTCTCTATGCCTGCCCCATTACTACATTCATACCTACTTGACCCTATCCTGATACCCCTTGTCTCACCTTGTTGGTCCCTACACCTGTTATCATCTCCTTTCCTGTGTCTGTCTTGTCACACAACACATTTTAGCATATCCCTTGTGCTCCTTATTACCTGTCCTGCCTATTAGAATTATGTCCATTATGTCCATGCATGGCCCAATGAATCAAGTCTGTACTTCATATTCATGGTTTAAGCCTTTGGGTTCCAATGTGCCCAGAGTATATATCCAGAAAGATTCCCTTTCTTTGAGCTTCCTAATTCTATTGCCTCCTCTGCGTATGGCTTGGACATGTTCGATGACTTGGAATCTTAATTGGATCACTGTGTGATTATGCGTCACAAAATGGTGTGGGACTGGTAATAGAATCTGCTTACAATGTATTGTTGACTTGTGTTTAGCTCAAAGAAAGAGAATCTTTCTGGATATGTACTCTGGGCACATTAGAACCCAAGGGCTTAAACCGTGAATATGAAGTAAAGACTTGATTCATTGGGCCGTGCACCATGTCACCATGTGTCCAATTGCATTGTCCAATGGCTCACAATGGTTATGCGTTTTCATTGGATGGATAATCGAAGCCATGTTTTTTTCCTTTCTGTTGGGTTTGTTGTGTGAGTAGCCTATAGGATTAAGTTGGTTACCGCAGGCAGTGGATTTAACTTCCTGTCTTTGGTCCAGTGGTAGATGGATTGTCTGGTCTATGAGCTGTTATTGGTTTGAATGCAGGTGAATGCCCATGGGCTGCTTATGACTGTGTAAAATATGTAGTTTTACTGGGCTGGGATGAGAGAATCCATTGAAGCATGGTGTAGGGATTGTGGTTCCTGTGTGCTAAGAAGAGAGGCTGGCACCAGCCAGAAAGCCCCATTGCAGCCAATAATCACTTAATAACTTTTTCAACTTGTCATCATATGGGAGGCCTTCCATTCCTTGTAGTAGTCTAGTTGCCCACCTTTGAACTGACTCTAACTTCTGAATGTCCTTTTTAAAATGTGGAGCCCAAAACTGGTTCCCATATTCCAGATGTAGCCTTACAAGTGATTTATAGAGGTTGATCATCTTTACTTATCATTTAAAACTTTCAAACTGGTACACTCAACACATAAAGCCCCCCCCTTTTAAAGAGTAGTTTCCCTGTACCTAAGTGGGGGTCTACCTAGGTTGGAGCGAGTGGACCTTCGGGGTCCGGTGTCAGTGGTGACAGGCAGTGGGGCAGAGGGAACAGTCAGTTCCTCCTCCCTGCTATCATGTGGGGCAGGCGGAGGCGTAGGGGAGCTGGGTACAGGTACATCCCTGGGCACTGGCTCGCGGTTAACCGTTTCCATCATTTCTTCATCCACGGGTTGTGGGAACAGTATCACTGGAAGGATCACCGCACCGTTCTGTGTAGGCCAGTCTGCTGGAAAATCACCCATCATGGTGTGGATTACCTCTTTTTCCTTCTCCACTGGACTGGGAACTGGAGCCTCATCCGCTACTCTCAATGCTGGTGGGCACTTCTTCAGGTGGTCTCGGGAAACCGTGGCCAAAGTCCCCCCCTGGTCACGGCTGATCTGGTAGGCCTTCCCATTCTCCCATCCTGTGGGCTGGACTACATACGGGGTTTTTTCCCATTGATCATCCAGCTTGTGGGCCCTTCTTTTCCGTTTCAGCACTACATCCCCAGGTTGGAAGGAACCGGCAGGCGCCTTCTTGTTGAAGCACTGCTCCTGTTGTCCCCGACTCCGGCACAAGTTCTTTTCAACATACTCCTGGACCTGTCGGTACTGTGTCCTCCGCCGAGTGTCCCATTCAGCTGTCGACAGGAGTGCTTCTGAAGCTTCCAAGCCCATTTCTAGATCCACTGGTTGCCGGCCGGGACGAGCTCTCATCAGGTATGCTGGAGTGCATTTCGTAGAGCTGGAAGGGATGTTGTTGTACATATCGACCAGGTCAGGTAGCTTCTCCAGCCACAGGTTCCGCTCTTCCAGTGGTAACGTCTTGAGGAGGCCCAGGACCAAGTGGTTCATCTTTTCACAAATGCCATTGGTTTGGGCGTGGTAAGGCGTGGTCCGGATTTTCTTGCAGCCGTACAACTGGCAGAATTCCTGGAATACCTCTGCTTCAAAGGCCGGACCCTGGTCGGTAAGCACCCTCTCCGGGTACCAATGCGGTCAACAGAAATAAGCCTGGAAAGCCTTAGCAGCGGTGCGGCCGGTTAAGTCCTTAACTGGGACAACCACCAGGAACCTCGAGTAGTGGTCTACGATGGTCAGAGCGTAGGTGTACCCACTTCGGCTGGGGGTGAGCTTTACATGGTCAAGGGCAACCAGCTCCAGCGGTTGGTGTGTAATGATCGGGTGTAGGGGTGCCTTCTGGCTGGCCTCGTCCTTCCTTCTCAATGCGCAAGGGCCACATTCTCGGCACTAGGCCTCCACAGATTCCCGCATTCCACTCCAATAGAACCGCTCTCTTAACAACATCTCTAGCTTCTTCCACCCGAAGTGCACTGCACCATCATGGTATGCTTGCAGGACGGTGGGCACTTTAGCCTGGGGAATCACCAGCTGGCGGATCTTCTCGTGAGTCTTTGGATTAATCAGCTCGCGATACAACTTCCCCTGGTGTAGGTATAGCCGGGTCCGTTCTTGCCACAGACGTTGGGCTTCGGCAGGGGCAGCAGGGTCTATCCCAGCAGAACCCTGTTCCACTAGAGTCTTGACCAGGCGGACAGCAGGTGCCTGGTCCTGAGCTTCCTGCCAGTCCTGTCGGGGCAGCGGATCCAGGTTCACCCGTTGTTGGTAGACGTGCACCTTCTCAGTGAATGGCCGGGGTTGGGGGCGACACCTTCCGCACCAACCACATGTCCTAGGTACTGCACTCTGGGTTTCAGCAGATGACACTTTGAGGGCTTCAACTTCATCCCATACTTGGCAAGGGACGCGAACACCTCGGCTAGGTGCTCCAGGTGGGCTTCATACGTCTGTGAGTACACAATCACATCATCCAAGTACAGCAAAACGGTCCCATAGGCAGTCTTCTCTCGGTCCTCCGGTGCCACGGCCACCTGCCAGTACCCGCTGGTGAGGTCAAGGGTGGAGAAGTAGTTAGCGGTTCTCAGCGAGGCCAGGGACTCTTTGATGCGGGGCAGAGGGTAAGCATCCTTATGCGTTATCTGGTTAATCTTCCGGTAATTCACTCACATCCGCATGGTGCCATCCTTCTTCTTAACCAGCACCAACGGAGCGGCACAGGGACTACAGCTGTCCCTAATAACCTCTGCCTCCTTCATGTTCCTCAACATGTCTTTGGCGCATTGGTAGTGCGCAGGGGGAATAGGCCTGTATCTCTCTTTAATAGGGGAGTGTGTACCGGTAGGGATGTGGTGTTGAACCCCTTTAATCTGCCCAAAATCTAGAGGGTGCTTGCTAAAAACCCGCTCATACTCCTGTACCACCCGGTATACCCCTTCCTTGTGGTGTATGGGGGTATCATCAGTGCCGACATGTAGCTCTCGATACCACTCGCCTAACTCCCCCAGGGATGAGTGGGAACCGGCAGCAGGCGGTGTGACCGGGGGAACGGCTTCATGGATCGTGTGGGGATCTAGAGTGAACAATTTGGCAAGGGTAGCGTACCGGGTGGTGCATGAATGCACACATATTGGTTTTATAATCTTATTGTATTACTTTATATTCTTATTTCACTTGTGCATATCTCCACCATAATCCTGGCTAAGAAATATAGCTTTTTTTGGGGTACACAGGTAGTAAGGTCTTCTTTCTATTTCTTTAGGGGTGATATAGCCTGGTGGAACTCTAGACCTCTAACATTATATATGCACCCTTTTTCTTTATGGTTCTTGGACACCTTATAACATTCTTCCATACATATATATCTTTCTCATAAATTATAAATAATTAGGCATTTTTATATATTTTATTTACATTTTCATAAATAACTTTTTACAAAGCATGGGGGACATTCTCACATACATATAATTTTCATGTACGCATTCTGAAAATTTACGCATAAACCGTACACACTCCTTTTTGTAACAATTTCTATAACTCATTCGCTGAACTCTCATCCCGGATATTCATTCTTACACCGAATTTCCTGTTATAACACAACATTCATGATTTTTATTCAATTTATTTTTATTTTTTAGGTTTATTAGTAGTGATGAGCGAGTACTAAAAAGCTCGGGTGCTCGAAGCTCGGGCCGAGCCTCCCAAGATACTCGTGTACTCGGCCCGAGCACCGAGCCCAATGTTATCCTATGGGAGACCCGAGTATTTTTGTGAAATGACCACCGGCAGCATGTAGAAACCCTAAAAATGGCACAAAAGTCTCCGAAGAGTGCTCAAATGACATGGCAACAGCATGGGGAAGACCCCTTGAAGCATTTATCACTCAAAAGTCACAGCTGTGAATAATTTTGTCCACGTTTTACGCCATTTTTACGGACTCACCAGAAAACCTTCCAAAATGACACCAAAATGATTTTTCATAGCGGAAATGTTAAGGGCACATACCCAATAGTGAGATAGAGCTAATGTATGTTACTTTTTGAGATCAATACATGAAAGATTTTACGTAAAACATTGTGTGGCACTCCGATGTCCCTGAGAAGAGACGTACATAAAGGCCTCTGAGTCTAATGTGCCCATTTTGAGGAACTGAGTCTTTGTAGTATTTTCCTTTGCCAGGGCAGTCCAAAATTGTGAGGTTCACCAATGCCCCTGCATACAGACGTGCATGATGGCCTGTAAACCTGAAGTGCCCATTGTAAGGAAGTGGGTCTATTGTAGTATAGCCCTTAGGCAGGGCAGCCAAAAATTGGGAGGCTCCACGTTGTCCCTGGATAGAGACGTGCATGAGGGCCTCAAAACATTAAGTGTCCAGTGTCAGGAAGTGGGTGTATTATAGTATAGCCCTTAGGCAGGGCAGCCAAAAATTGGGAGGCTCCACGTTGTCCCTGGATAGAGACGTGCATGAGGGCCTGTAAACCTGAAGTGCCCATTGGAAGGAAGTGGGTCTTTTGTAGTATAGCCCTTTGGCAGGGCAGCCAAAAATTGGGAGGCTCCACGTTGTCCCTGGATAGAGACGTGCATGAGGGCCTGTAAACCTGAAGTGCCCATTGGAAGGAAGTGGGTCTTTTGTAGTATAGCCCTTTGGCAGGGCAGCCAAAAATTGGGAGGCTCCACGTTGTCCCTGGATAGAGACATGCATGAGGGCCTCAAAACATTAAGTGTCCATTGTCAGGAAGTGGGTGTATTATAGTATAGCCCTTAGGCAGGGCAGCCAAAAATTGGGAGGCTCCACGTTGTCCCTGGATAGAGACGTGCATGAGGGCCTGTAAACCTGAAGTGCCCATTGGAAGGAAGTGGGTCTTTTGTAGTATAGCCCTTTGGCAGGGCAGCCAAAAATTGGGAGGCTCCACGTTGTCCCTGGATAGAGACGTGCATGAGGGCCTCAAAACATTAAGTGTCCATTGTCAGGAAGTGGGTGTATTATAGTATAGCCCTTTGGCAGGGCAGCCAAAAATTGGGAGGCTCCACGTTGTCCCTGGATAGAGACGTGCATGAGGGCCTCAAAACATTAAGTGTCCATTGTCAGGAAGTGGGTGTATTATAGTATAGCCCTTAGGCAGGGCAGCCAAAAATTGGGAGGCTCCACGTTGTCCCTGGATAGAGACGTGCATGAGGGCCTCAAAACATTAAGTGTCCATTGTCAGGAAGTGGGTCTTTTGTAGTATAGCCCTTTGGCAGGGCAGCCAAAAATTGGGAGGCTCCACGTTGTCCCTGGATAGAGACGTGCATGAGGGCCTTAAAACATTAAGTGTCCATTGTCAGGAAGTGGGTGTATTATAGTATAGCCCTTAGGCAGGGCAGCCAAAAATTGGGAGGCTCCACGTTGTCCCTGGATAGAGACGTGCATGAGGGCCTCAAAACATTAAGTGTCCATTGTCAGGAAGTGGGTCTTTTGTAGTATAGCCCTTTGGCAGGGCAGCCAAAAATTGGGAGGCTCCACGTTGTCCCTGGATAGAGACGTGCATGAGGGCCTCAAAACATTAAGTGTCCATTGTCAGGAAGTGGGTGTATTATAGTATAGCCCTTTGGCAGGGCAGCCAAAAATTGGGAGGCTCCACGTTGTCCCTGCATAGAGACGTGCATGAGGGCCTCAAAACATTGTTCCCATTGCAAAGGAGCGGGTCTCCTGTCGTTGTAATGTCCATTCTGCAAAGAATGGGCGAAAAAATTTACCACTGGGGGTATACCTGAAACAAAGGCCTAACTCTTGTAACGGTCATCATGGTGGCGCATGAGGAGAAGGAGGAGCAGTCCAGCGATTATCCAAAGTCCAGAAGTGTGTACCCATGGGTGACTGGAGGTACATGGCAAATTCCCGTTACAAACTTTAAATTCCGCTCTCATTTGCTGGTGGTGTGGTGAAGTCTGGCCCAATCCAACCCTTGTTCATCTTGATCAGAGTCAGCCTGTCAGCATTTTCAGTT
Source organism: Anomaloglossus baeobatrachus (assembly GCF_048569485.1). Taxonomy (NCBI): domain Eukaryota; kingdom Metazoa; phylum Chordata; class Amphibia; order Anura; family Aromobatidae; genus Anomaloglossus; species Anomaloglossus baeobatrachus. The sequence continues at coordinate 105,457 of NW_027442073.1, read as the reverse complement.
GACAGGCGGGTGCGTTTATCTGTAATGATTCCACCTGCGGCACTAAAAACACGCTCTGACAAAACGCTAGCGGCAGGGCAGGCCAGGACTTCCAAGGCGTAGAGAGCCAATTCATGCCACGTGTCCACCTTGGATACCCAATAATTGTAAGGCACAGAGGAATGTCGGAGTACAGTTGTTCGATCTGCAAGGTACTCCTTGAGCATCTGGGCAAACTTAGGATTTCTTGTGGCACTACCCCGCACCTCAGGGGCTGTGGTACGTGAGGGGCTGAGAAAACTGTCCCACATCTTAAAGACTGTTCCCCTACCTCTGGCGGATTGGACTTGTGCCTCTCTCGGCTGTACGCCTTGGTTGTCCACTGATTCCTGACCTATGCCGCTAGCGTTTTGTGAGGGGAATGCTTTGCCTACTTCCGTGACTATGGCCTTCCGGAACTGCTGCATTTTGGTTGACCTCTCCGCCTCGGGAATAAGAGACATAAAGTTCTCCTTGTAGCGTGGGTCTAACAGTGTTACCAACCAGTAATGATTGTCGGCCAAGATGTTCTTAACGCGAGGGTCACGAGACAGGCAGCTTACCATAAAGTCAGCCATGTGCGCCAGACTCTTAACAGCCAGGACTTCAGTAGCCTGACCAACACGTTGACTGAACATGCTGTCCTCCTCCTCCTCCTCCTCCTCCTCCTCATCTACCCTGTCCTCTGGCCAGCCACGCTGAACCGAGGATATGACTGGTGTGCATGTCATATCCTCAATTTGGCCGGAGATTTGCTCCATGTCTTCATCCTCCTCCTCGTCATAGTCCTCCACTGCACGTTGTGATGAGACGAGGCTGGGCTGTGTGTTATCACCCACACCCACTACTGTTTCTTGCTGCAACTCATCGCGCTCCGCCTGCAATGCATCATGTTTGGTTTTGAGCAGAGACCGTTTTAGAAGGCAGAGTAGCGGTATGGTGACGCTAATAATGGCGTCATCTTATACCTTTATGATGTTATTGTTTATTCTAAAGCAAACAAGATTTTAGGGTGTATAAAAAGGGAGATTAGATCCGGTGATCCCAACGTATTGTTAACCCTCTATAAATCACTTGTAAGGCCACATCTGGAATATGGGGTAAAGTCCTGAGCAGGTTGATAACCATTGGTTTGAGCATGGTAGGGTGTAGTGCGCATCTTCCTGCATCCGCCATAACCTTCCCTTAGGATATACTGTGCCCTTATCAGATTGGTTGTACAAGGTTGCTTCTCTTATTGGATGGATTTCAAGCTGCATGGATAATGTTCATTTAAATGATGTGGATAGAAAGACTGAAGATATCTACATGTAGTCTGAAATCCATCATGAATCAATACTATTTTACACAGTCATAAGCAGCCCATGGGCATTCACCTGCATTCAAACCAATAACAGCTCATAGACCAGACAATCCATCTACCACTGGACCAAAGACAGGAAGTTAAATCCACTGCCTGCGGTAACCAACTTAATCCTATAGGCTACTCACACAACAAACCCAACAGAAAGGAAAAAAACATGGCTTCGATTATCCATCCAATGAAAACGCATAACCATTGTGAGCCATTGGACAATGCAATTGGACACTTGGTGACATGGTGCACGGCCCAATGAATCAAGTCTTTACTTCATATTCACGGTTTAAGCCCTTGGGTTCTAATATGCCCAGAGTACATATCCAGAAAGATTCTCTTTCTTTGAGCTAAACACAAGTCAACAATACATTGTAAGCAGATTCTATTACCAGTCCCACACCATTTTGTGACGCATAATCACACAGTGATCCAATTAAGATTCCAAGTCATCGAACATGTCCAAGCCATACGCAGAGGAGGCAATAGAATTAGGAAGCTCAAAGAAAGGGAATCTTTCTGGATATATACTCTGGGCACATTGGAACCCAAAGGCTTAAACCATGAATATGAAGTACAGACTTGATTCATTGGGCCATGCATGGACATAATGGACATAATTCTAATAGGCAGGACAGGTAATAAGGAGCACAAGTTATATGCTAAAATGTGTTGTGTGACAAGACAGACACAGGAAAGGACATGATAACAGGTGTAGGGACCAACAAGGTGAGACAAGGGGTATCAGGATAGGGTCAAGTAGGTATGAATGTAGTAATGGGGCAGGCATAGAGAATTGTATGTGAATGTGAATTACAATAAATCACTAAGGAAAGGAATATGTGAGTGTGTGCCTAATGTAAACTAATATTGTACTGGCAAAATTATAGATGGAAAGGGAGAAGGGGAGGGGGGAGAGAGGAGGCTGTAATTGACTACAAGGGTATGAGTTATGAGTGATCATAGGGATAGTGTTACATAAGTGGAAATACCTATGGAGGACCGGATGTGTAAGCGCATACCTTATACAAACCTATAGAGTGCTGATGGGTGAGAGTGTGATGTTAGATATAAGACATCCTATAGTGAATAGTGAGCCGTAATCAAGTGCAACAGGGATATTTCACGTGACTATGGGAACCTGGAAGGTAAAGAAAGGGGAGAAAAAACTGTTAGACAAGGTAATCAGACATAATGTAACCAGTTGATCAGACATGATCACCTGGTTTGAGACCCCCTGCCTTACACTATATAGATATCATGTTCATTCCCCATCTATCTTGCTCAGGAGAGCATCTCCCTCCCCCGGCACCAAGAGCAGCTCATACTGAATTGTTACATTGACTAGTAACACTGCACACAGAAATGCACCTTAATATTCCACTGTTAACCCTTTCCTCCCAGCAGTAACACACAACTCCTCACCTTGATATCATGGTGATTTATGGTCAGAATGACTTCAATGCGATCAGTGATTTCTATTCTAGCTCTGCTCACATAGATTTTATATCCACACTCAACTATAGGCCGTTCTTCATATTTTGGGGGCTTTTAGTCAGATATACTAGTTTGTGCCTGTATAGTATTGGTGTAGATGGGAGTGTAGGGCATGGGTTACATGGCACTGTGGTGGAATACTGATGGGAGGTATTGGTGCTGTGTTTGATGCTTCTACTGGGTATTTTCCTACAAATACTGGAACAGCTCACTGCTTAGAATGATCCTTCCCAGCTCTATAATATATTATATATACCCCACAATGCAGGCTCACACACACATTTGTCTCAAGTGTGTTGTAGGGACACAGATACAGTCTTGGTCATGTGACTAAAGGCTACTTTACACACTGCGATATCGGTCCCGATATCGCTAGTGTGGGTACCCGCCCCCATCTGTTGCGCGACACGGGCAAATCGCTGCCCATGCCGCACAACACCGACCAGACCCGTCACACATACTTACCTGCCCGGCAACGTCGCTGTGTCCGGCGAACCGCCTCCTTTCTAAGGGGGCGGTCCGTGCGGCGTCACAGCGACGTCACTGAGCGACCGCCCAATAGCAGCGGAGGGGCGGAGATGAGTGGCCGGAACATCCCGCCCACCTCCTTCCTTCCTCATAGCGGCTGGGAGGCAGGTAAGGAGAGGTTCCTCGTTTCTGCGGTGTCACACGGAGCGATGTGTGCTACCGCAGGAGCGACGAACTACATCGTTACTGCTGCAGTAACGATAATCGAGAATGGAGACCCATGTCACCGATGAGCGATTTTGCACGTTTTTGCAACGATGCAAAATCGCTCATCGGTATCACACGCAGCAACATCGCTAATACGGCTGGATGTGCGTCACAAATTCCGTGACCCCAACGACTCCGCATTAGCGATGTCGCAGCGTGTAAAGCCCCCTTTAGTGGGAGTGGTGTACAGGGTCTTAGCAGTAAAGAGTATTCCATATTTCTGCCAGATACCCACAGAGATATTGAAATCTGAAAAAAGAGACTTCTGCTCATTGAAGGTAAGAACTGCTCACATAGCGTTCAACTCCACAGCAAACGAGTGTTTTAGCACTGGCATCTCAGCAGGGATATTCCCCTACTACACATGTGTGTCTAGGTCACTGTGACAGTTTACAGGACATAACTCAGGGCACCTAGACAGAAGGCAGAGGGACTACTTTCTATTTCTGGTGTAGAGCTTAGTACAATATATATATATTTATACTATTACATGGGACACATGTACCTTGTATTACCATTATTCGCTGTATATGAACCCCTTTTCTCCGGGCATTATTTGTCTATAGCATTTTTCACGAACCTGAGGCAACTGAGAACCCTTCAGTGAAGGAATTCCACTAACCCTCACAATACCTACCAGGGGCCTCCCTGCAGTAACTCAGGTAGTTGTACCCATTCTCTTTCCGCATTCTATGTGTTCTTCTTCTTTCTTCTTTTTTTTCTTTTTTCTTCTTTTTATTTCTATCATGTAGTTCAGGGGTTTATAGATATATGTCCTGCATCTCATATTTCCTTTAGTGGTGCTTCTTACCCATTCTCATATCATTTACCCTAGTATTTCATGATCCTGAGGCGACTGAGAACCCTTTAATAAAGGAATCCTTTTTCACCTGAATTGTCAAGTGATACTTACCAGTGACTATCACGTAATGTTACAGGTAGTTCCATTTTCTTCCTCTTCTTTCTCTCCTTTCTTCTTTGTCACACGGTCCATTGTGTTATAGCCCACGTGTCATGATAACACTTGTACCATCTTTTCATTTAGATTCCACCTACAATTATTTACCGATTCCAGTTCTGGAATAGGCTTTCATCATCTACTCACTAGAATTCTCAAGTTCATAAGGTACTGAGACATATACATGTTCACACCATTATAAAGAACAAAGTATAAACATTGAGGTTTTTCTCACACCCATGTTCCTGTGTTCTTTGATATGATATGTGTTCATTTCCTTCACTATATAGGATTGCAAGTTTTCCATTTGTACCTTAATGGCAATGACGCTATACAATTGAACACATATCATCCTGTTATCCATATAGGTGTGTATTTACCTGCTTGACTATTTTTGGTTGTTTGATCCAGAATGTTTCTCCAGATAGGTCATGTGGAAATTTTCTTTCCTCAGTACAAATGTTTTCACTATGGCTTTGGAAAATTTTTTTGTATGTGCATCATGGTCATTTGACCCATTGTACTCTCAAGTAGCAATATATTGTACTGTTATGTTGTACTATGTACTAATTACGTGTTTATATGGTTTTGTAACCCTTTATGATCTTAGATAACTTTATCCTTGATAAAGACCTAAAAACAAGCTCGAAACGTTGGATGAATTATCCTTTTGCACAAATAAAGAATTTTCAGCATTCTAAGAGTTCTTTTCTTACGTTATTGATCACTATAGTGTGCCAGAGCTATTTCTATTGAATTGACTCTTATTTTTTCTGAGCACCTGCTATATACACAGTGAGCCAGACATATTCAATTTTCATTCAGAAGGCAGAGGGAAGCCTTAGCAGCTGAGCCTATATCTTGGCTTGTGAGCATTAGAACAGGCCGGCGATTACAGGGTAACATGAAAAATGTCCAGCTTGCATTATGACTAGAACATGACAATATCCTTTTAAGTACTAACCTATGATGCGTTCCTAAGTAGTTGATGTTATATGTTCTACATTTCATTTTCTGCATACTTTCCAAGTAGTAGAATTTGCTTTGATATAGGCAACTGGATTTTCACAATGAAAAGGCAAAGGATAACGCCCGAAAAAGACGCCATACATTATGTCAGTGCCATCACTGACAAACCTGGATTGACCATGAAATACATCAATCCCCTTAAAGGTGAGTTAAAACAAGTTTTAACTAAATTGCCTTAATATTGTCATGCATTAGAATGACTGTCTTAGGTAATGATAAATATTTTCTACAGGAAGAGGAGTGTTTGCTGAAACTGAAATCGAAAAAGGGAGTTTTGTTGCAGAATATCGAGGTGAGCTCACGTATGCACTTACGATGGTAGACAACTACTCGAGATTTATGGTTGTGGTACAAGTCAAAGATCTAATGGCCCATACTGCAGCGAAGGTCTTCCAAGCACACTTATGCAGACCTCATGGCTACTCAGAGAGAGTCCTCACAGATCAAGGCACTGCCTTTGAAGCGGAAATCTTCAAGGACTTCTGCAGCTTTTACCGATGCAGGAAGATGCGTACTACACCCTACCATGCTCAAACCAATGGTTATCAACCTGCTCAGGACTTTACCCCATATTCCAGATGTGGCCTTACAAGTGATTTATAGAGGGGTAACAATACGTTGGGATCATCGGATCTAATCTCCCTTTTTATACACCCTAAAATCTTGTTTGCGTTAGAATAAACAATAACATCATAAAGGTATAGCAGTACCGTTTCAAAGTTTCGGTGTCCCAAGCAGCATTCCATCAGCCTCTGGAAGGTTCCTGGCAAATTGCACAGCTCGAAGGGCATGCTTTTGAACTCGCAGAGACCCATCGGGGTGGCAAAGGCGGTCTTCTCCCGGTCTGCCTCAGCAACGGACACTTGCCAATAGTGACTAGTGAGATCAAGGGTAGAAAAATAATTTGCAGTTGTCAATGCAGCTAGCTATTCCTCAATACAGGGGAGTGGTGCTGTCCTTCTTCTTTAACAGGACCAACGGAGCTGCCCAGAGGCTACAACTGTCACGGATAACCCCAGCCTCCTTCATGTTGCTCAACATGTCCTTGGTACACTGGTAATGTGCAGGTAGATTTGGCTTATATCTCTCTTTGATGGGTGGGTGTGCACTTGTGGGGATGTAGTGTTTGACCCCTTTTATTTTTCAAAAGTCTAGCGGATGTTTGCTGAAGACTTGCTCGTATTCTTGCACTAGCCTGTAGACCCCCTTCTTGTGATGTGAAGGTGTGGAGTCAGTGCCTACGTGTAATTCCTTACACCACTCCTCTGGCTGACTTGGTGAGCTGTCACTGAATGGGTGGGCTGAAGCAATGGTGGATGCTGCTGTTTGGATAGCATGTGTATCTACTGAGAACAGCTTATCAATGGTGGCAAATCGGAGCAGCTTAATCTTTTGCTCTCCGCAGTTCAACACTCTCATGGGCACTCTTCCCTTCCATATTAATGAATAAAACTATGATGTAAATAGCATATAGATACCCCACAAATGCAGATAAAAGTAGGTTATGGGAAAAGGGGGAAGAGAGAAACAGGAAAATAGTGGAATAAAGTATACCTTCCAGGTGGGAGAGGAAATGGCAGCACAGCCAGTGGAGGTGAAGCAAGGGGAGCCTGCAACTAAAGAGTTGAGAGCGTTATCACATGGTGACTGAGCCTGATTGTAACGGGAGCATAGAGGTGCCGATCCTGTCTTACCTGCGTTGGTGTAGAAGTGGGTGTCCTGTGGTGGAGTCAGCTATGTGCAGTGGTGGCCGTGGGTTCTTTTATGTGCGACCGTAGTAATAGCTGTGCCCACTTCCTGTATGGGAGTGGAATGCAGTGAGGCTAATGGAACGCACGCCTGCGCATTTGTGTTTAACGTCGCGCATGTGCAGAACGGAGAAAAGGCTGCGCTCACTTCCTAATGAAAGGGAGTGAGACGCAGCTGGGAAGGGAAGGGAAAAGATTAGGGTTTGGGGATGATGAAAGGGCTTTCTACGGGCAAGGATGGCAAAGGGTGGCAGTGACGGAAAGTCAGGCAGATGGTCCTGTCCTGTCCTGTCCGTCCGTCTTTTTGTATCATGAATTGGAAAGACTGCAAGGGGGAGGGGAGGTGCTTGTGCCCAAAAGGAGGAGTTATTCAGATTCATTGCAGTGGGCGGCGGCTGCAAAAAGCACCATTCTCCTTGTTTTTGCTCTGCAAAACAGCCTTTTCAAGGGTTTGGCTTGGGTGACAAAATGTCTTCTGTAGGCGTGGGTTTGTCTCCCTCTCCCTAAGATGTGTCCGGTATAGGCCAGGGTGCCACTCAAGGCCGTAACCAATTCGGGTTATAGCTTCTCGGCCTTTTGGCTAAGATCAAGTGTAGTTTCGGAGGACGCTACCTTGGTCGGTACTGGAAGGTGCCTGGGATTGCACGTCTGCCGGCCTTGAGGGAGTGTGTGCGCCTTCTGGTGACACATAGCCCTCTTGTGCCTGGACGGTTCCCAGGCAACGGGAGGCGATCACCTTTGTTATTTTGAAGTCCTACTGATAAACAGAAAAAAAATGAAAATCCAGTTGCCTATATCAAAGCAAATTCTACTACTTGTAAAGTATGCAGAAAATGAAATGTAGAACATATAACATCAACTGCTTAGGAACGCATCATAGGTTAGTACTTAAAAGGATATTGTCATGTTCTAGTCATAATGCAAGCTGGACATTTTTCATGTTACCCTGTAATCGCCGGCCTGTTCTAATGCTCACAAGCCAAGATATAGGCTCAGCTGCTAAGGCTTCCCTCTGCCTTCTGAATGAAAATTGAATATGTCTGGCTCACTGTGTATATAGCAGGTGCTCAGAAAAAATAAGAGTCAATTCAATAGAAATAGCTCTGGCACACTATAGTGATCAATAACGTAAGAAAAGAACTCTTAGAATGCTGAAAATTCTTTATTTGTGCAAAAGGATAATTCATCCAACGTTTCGAGCTTGTTTTTAGGTCTTTATCAAGGATAAAGTTATCTAAGATCATAAAGGGTTACAAAACCATATAAACACGTAATTAGTACATAGTACAACATAACAGTACAATATATTGCTACTTGAGAGTACAATGGGTCAAATGACCATGATGCACATACAAAAAAATTTTCCAAAGCCATAGTGAAAACATTTGTACTGAGGAAAGAAAATTTCCACATGACCTATCTGGAGAAACATTCTGGATCAAACAACCAAAAATAGTCAAGCAGGTAAATACACACCTATATGGATAACAGGATGATATGTGTTCAATTGTATAGCGTCATTGCCATTAAGGTACAAATGGAAAACTTGCAATCCTATATAGTGAAGGAAATGAACACATATCATATCAAAGAACACAGGAACATGGGTGTGAGAAAAACCTCAATGTTTATACTTTGTTCTTTATAATGGTGTGAACATGTATATGTCTCAGTACCTTATGAACTTGAGAATTCTAGTGAGTAGATGATGAAAGCCTATTCCAGAACTGGAATCGGTAAATAATTGTAGGTGGAATCTAAATGAAAAGATGGTACAAGTGTTATCATGACACGTGGGCTATAACACAATGGACCGTGTGACAAAGAAGAAAGGAGAGAAAGAAGAGGAAGAAAATGGAACTACCTGTAACATTACGTGATAGTCACTGGTAAGTATCACTTGACAATTCAGGTGAAAAAGGATTCCTTTATTAAAGGGTTCTCAGTCGCCTCAGGATCATGAAATACTAGGGTAAATGATATGAGAATGGGTAAGAAGCACCACTAAAGGAAATATGAGATGCAGGACATATATCTATAAACCCCTGAACTACATGATAGAAATAAAAAGAAGAAAAAAGAAAAAAAAGAAGAAAGAAGAAGAACACATAGAATGCGGAAAGAGAATGGGTACAACTACCTGAGTTACTGCAGGGAGGCCCCTGGTAGGTATTGTGAGGGTTAGTGGAATTCCTTCACTGAAGGGTTCTCAGTTGCCTCAGGTTCGTGAAAAATGCTATAGACAAATAATGCCCGGAGAAAAGGGGTTCATATACAGCGAATAATGGTAATACAAGGTACATGTGTCCCATGTAATAGTATAAATATATATATATGCTCTACACCAGAAATAGAAAGTAGTCCCTCTGCCTTCTGTCTAGGTGCCCTGAGTTATGTCCTGTAAACTGTCACAGTGACCTAGACACACATGTGTAGTAGGGGAATATCCCTGCTGAGATGCCAGTGCTAGAGCACTCGTTTGCTGTGGAGTTGAACGCTATGTGAGTAGTTCTTACCTTCAATGAGCAGAAGTCTCTTTTTTCAGATTTCAATATCTCTGTGGGTATCTGGCAGAAATATGGAATACTCTTTACTGCTAAGACCCTGTACACCACTCCCACTAAAGGGGGCTTTACACGCTGCGACATCGCTAATGCGGAGTCGTTGGGGTCACGGAATTTGTGACGCACATCCGGCCGCATTAGCGATGTTGCTGCGTGTGATACCGATGAGCGATTTTGCATCGTTGCAAAAACGTGCAAAATCGCTCATCGGTGACATGGGTCTCCATTCTCGATTATCGTTACTGCAGCAGTAACGATGTAGTTCGTCGCTCCTGCGGTAGCACACATCGCTCCGTGTGACACCGCAGAAACGAGGAACCTCTCCTTACCTGCCTCCCAGCCGCTATGAGGAAGGAAGGAGGTGGGCGGGATGTTCCGGCCACTCATCTCCGCCCCTCCGCTGCTATTGGGCCGTCGCTCAGTGACGTCGCTGTGTCGCCGCACGGACCGCCCCCTTAGAAAGGAGGCGGTTCGCCGGACACAGCGACGTCGCCGGGCAGGTAAGTATGTGTGACGGGTCTGGTCGGTGTTGTGCGGCATGGGCAACGATTTGCCCGTGTCGCGCAACAGATGGGGGCAGGTACCCACACTAGCGATATCGGGACCGATATCGCAGTGTGTAAAGTAGCCTTTAGTCACATGACCAAGACTGTATCTGTGTCCCTACAACACACTTGAGACAAATGTGTGTGTGAGCCTGCATTGTGGGGTATATATAATATATTATAGAGCTGGGAAGGATCATTCTAAGCAGTGAGCTGTTCCAGTATTTGTAGGAAAATACCCAGTAGAAGCATCAAACACAGCACCATCAGTATTCCACCACAGTGCCATGTAACCCATGCCCTACACTCCCATCTACACCAATACTATACAGGCACAAACTAGTATATCTGACTAAAAGCCCCCAAAATATGAAGAACGGCCTATAGTTGAGTGTGGATATAAAATCTATGTGAGCAGAGCTAGAATAGAAATCACTGATCGCATTGAAGTCATTCTGACCATAAATCACCATGATATCAAGGTGAGGAGTTGTGTGTTACTGCTGGGAGGAAAGGGTTAACAGTGGAATATTAAGGTGCATTTCTGTGTGCAGTGTTACTAGTCAATGTAACAATTCAGTATGAGCTGCTCTTGGTGCCGGGGGAGGGAGATGCTCTCCTGAGCAAGATAGATGGGGAATAAACATGATATCTATATAGTGTAAGACAGGGGGTCTCAAACCAGGTGATCATGTCTGATCAACTGGTTACATTATGTCTGATTACCTTGTCTAACAGTTTTTTCTCCCCTTTCTTTACCTTCCAGGTTCCCATAGTCACGTGAAATATCCCTGTTGCACTTGATTACGGCTCACTATTCACTATAGGATGTCTTATATCTAACATCACACTATCACCCATCAGCACTCTATAGGTTTGTATAAGGTATGCGCTTACACATCCGGTCCTCCATAGGTATTTCCACTTATGTAACACTATCCCTATGATCACTCATAACTCATACCCTTGTAGTCAATTACAGCCTCCTCTCTCCCCCCTCCCCTTCTCCCTTTCCATCTATAATTTTGCCAGTACAATATTAGTTTACATTAGGCACACACTCACATATTCCTTTCCTTAGTGATTTATTGTAATTCACATTCACATACAATTCTCTATGCCTGCCCCATTACTACATTCATACCTACTTGACCCTATCCTGATACCCCTTGTCTCACCTTGTTGGTCCCTACACCTGTTATCATGTCCTTTCCTGTGTCTGTCTTGTCACACAACACATTTTAGCATATAACTTGTGCTCCTTATTACCTGTCCTGCCTATTAGAATTATGTCCATTATGTCCATGCATGGCCCAATGAATCAAGTCTGTACTTCATATTCATGGTTTAAGCCTTTGGGTTCCAATGTGCCCAGAGTATATATCCAGAAAGATTCCCTTTCTTTGAGCTTCCTAATTCTATTGCCTCCTCTGCGTATGGCTTGGACATGTTCGATGACTTGGAATCTTAATTGGATCACTGTGTGATTATGCGTCACAAAATGGTGTGGGACTGGTAATAGAATCTGCTTACAATGTATTGTTGACTTGTGTTTAGCTCAAAGAAAGAGAATCTTTCTGGATATGTACTCTGGGCATATTAGAACCCAAGGGCTTAAACCGTGAATATGAAGTAAAGACTTGATTCATTGGGCCGTGCACCATGTCACCAAGTGTCCAATTGCATTGTCCAATGGCTCACAATGGTTATGCGTTTTCATTGGATGGATAATCGAAGCCATGTTTTTTTCCTTTCTGTTGGGTTTGTTGTCTGAGTAGCCTATAGGATTAAGTTGGTTACCGCAGGCAGTGGATTTAACTTCCTGTCTTTGGTCCAGTGGTAGATGGATTGTCTGGTCTATGAGCTGTTATTGGTTTGAATGCAGGTGAATGCCCATGGGCTGCTTATGACTGTGTAAAATAGTATTGATTCATGATGGATTTCAGACTACATGTAGATATCTTCAGTCTTTCTATCCACATCATTTAAATGAACATTATCCATGCAGCTTGAAATCCATCCAATAAGAGAAGCAACCTTGTACAACCAATCTGATAAGGGCACAGTATATCCTAAGGGAAGGTTATGGCTATAAAAGGGGACTTCTTGGAGTCACCAGGTTGTTGATGGATGTTGCATGATCTAGTCTAAGCTCTTAGGAGCTGGCTAGGGGATCAGAACCAGGATGCCTTGTGGACTCGGTCTAGGGACTTTGGCTTCAACTAGAGGATCACTTGGCTACATGGCTTCAATCTAGGGGCTCCAATTCCGATTGGAGATCATAACCGCAATCTAGGGATTTCGACTCCGGCTGCCAGGATTATACCATATCATCATACCAGAGACTACTTAAGGAAGAAACCCAGGTTGGACAATTTTGTCACCTGGCTACAGACTTTGCAGACCTCAGCCAGCTTCCTAAATCTGGCGCTATTCTATTGTCGGTGGGTGCCCGACAAATTACACAGCTATGTAAAATTTTGGTTTATGAAACTTCAAATCCAGTGACTGATTATTATGTTTTCTAATGTCCTGATTTAAAAAAAAAAATAAATATTTTTTTTTAACCATCAAATATTGATTTTGTACAATCCATGTGTGAAGTTACATACAAGTGACATGAACAAGAAAAATACTTATTGTAACCAAAAATATTCACAATTTTATATATAAAATACATTTATTTATTGTACAGTCATTCTGCAACTTTATTAGAAATTTATTCTTGCACTTTTTCCTTTTCTCTAGATCCCCCTTTTCTCTTATAGAAGGCCTGTGGATCTTCTCTGTGAAGCATCCGGCAATCATGTTCACGTTTCATTTACTTTGGTATCGTCGTTCCATCTCCTTGATATTCCGATGAAAACCTTCTTGTTCTTCCCACCAGCACCAAGGTTTTCAGACAAGTAGTCCAAATAGGAATGTAAAAAATGTAACTTCAAATTCATTAGACAACCCAAGGCTTTGAAACGTTTCAGCATGTTCTCCACGATGGACTTAAATTTTGATTCTTTGTTGTTACCTAGAAACGTATTTATTGCTTCTTTCAAAGAGTCCCAAGCCCTTTTTTCAACAGTTTTCATTATTGTTTAAAACACGTCATCCTTCATTCATGGGTTTCTGAATATCCGAACCCACAAAAATGCTTTTGTGCTGCCCCTGTGCCAGCAGCCGCCGTTGGTCGGATCCAGACCTTCTAAGAGAGTGGCTCGACCCGGGGGTCTCGCGGACATGTCGAATAAAAGGAGGAATGTAGATGTATGGGCTAGGCCGTATTAAGTTTGTGACGCCACCAACGGTGTGTGGTGAGGTGGGACACCACCGCTGCCGTTATGGGATACCCGGGAGAGATGTAGTGGCAGCTGGATGTTAACCCCTCCGTGTGTAGGGATGATTGCCCCGGGGCCCAGTGTCTTTGTGCAGGGTATGGTGATGGCAAGGGCCGGCGCGCCTGAGCAAGCAGGGGGATGTTTGGTTACTCACAGTAAATGAATCACACGAGTCTTTCGGTAAACCAAAGGTGCTGGTGGCCTGCCGCCCCGGCCGGTTGCATTCAGGTCCCCCACCCAGGCTGGTGGTCGCTGTCCTTTACTCTGCACTTGTTTTTGTGTATGGTGGACTGCCTGGTCTGGAACTCAGGAGTCCGCTCCCGGCTGGATATGGCCTAAGGAGCCGTGCCCGCAGGCGCTGGCCCGTGGGATCTAAGGGCCCTGGCGGTGGCCTTATCCCTATCAGTGGGCTGTTGTCTTCTTTGAGGGACTTTAGGTGGGATAGGACCTATAATCCTGCCCTCAATCATTTAATTAGCTAGGCCGCTGTTTTCGGTCCTGGCTTCAGGGTCCTAGGTGACTAGGGTTTCAGGTCGGCTGTGTGTTTCCTAAGTGAGGAAAGGTGTTGTGCGGGGGCCTATCTGTAACTACCTGGTTTTGCCAGGGCATCACACCTTCCTTCAGACTTGATTCTGACAGTCCCTGAAACTTGGTACACAGGTACTTAAACATCTCTCCTTCTTTCAGTAGCGCTTTCACAAACAGCTTCATCAGTCCAAGCTTACAGTGGAGTGGTGGCAAGAGAACTTTAGGTGGGATCAACTAAGCTTTATGCAACAATGTTCTTGAGTCCCGGTTACAAAGATGTTCTTGTTGGCCAATTTTTTTTGCTCCAGTGAAGAGTCCTAACCTGGCTTTCCAATTCACACAAAAAGCATGTGTTCTGCCTTCTTTTACGTAATGCTGTGAATCTCTAGCATACAGCTAAACCCTAGTTCACATTTCAAATAAACAGACTGTGGAGTTCAATAGCCTTGATTTATTAGCTGGTAACGTGAACTTGATTGCAGTATACATGGAATATACAGTGAATATAGGAATATCCAAGATGCAGTTGAAGACAGAATACGGTATATCCAAGATACTGTTTTATACGGGTAAAAACTATAACAAGAAAATGATTACAGTCAGTACAGTGTTAATACAGAGTTAACATAGCATAACAGTACATGAGATGCAGTTCTTACGAGAATGTAGGTGAAAGGTCACTGCATCTGCAATACATAGAAATCTTATCTAGACAAACAAGACAGGGATGACACTAAAGGTGTAGAAGTACAATGTACAATGCATTTACTACACTCTTCCATCTAGGATTCTATCACTAACACATGTAATTTGCTTTGCTCACCGGATTACACTAGGCAGGGGTGAATGTACAGAGAGGTAAGTCGGCATGTCCTTTCCTGACAAATCCAAAGAGAAAATGGCTGCAGGCTTCTTCTCAGCTCAGGGAGGCATTCCTTACCCAGAATACATTTAGCTTAAAGGGAAACTCAGCAATTCAAAAGAATAACAATGACCTCTAGGGGTTGTAACAGAAATTTTAATGAATGACTATTAGCAGGCTGCCATGAGGCAGAACAGCATGGGTATTTAATATATCCTCCTTGCTGCCCAAGAAGCAATGAGAACATTTTTAGACCACCACATATTGACCATCCATGCTCCTTGTAGTTAAGTTTCTTGAGAATAAAGTCTAAATTCTCACAGCTTTCTTCCAAGTGCATAGCATGTGTGACGCCCTGGACTAGCCAGGTAGTCACAAACACAAAATCACACACACCCCCTCCCCTGGATAGTCTACATCAGTCACACAAAATCCTTGTTGCCTCCTCCAGGGTCTGATGTCCACACCAGGTGGGGCGGAGCCAGGCGGTTGGCCCCACCCACCGAGGAGTTCACAGGCCTGGAGGCGGGAAAAAGCAGTTAGTTTAGTTTTGTAGTGGAAAGTGAGAGGACAGAAACTGTTAGTGTCTGGGTAGGAGCCCAGGCACTGTCAGCAAGGTCGGCAGACGGTGGTGGCCGTCTGCAGGAGGTGGTACAAGTCAGCTGAACCGTAGGACCGGGGACGGGCGGTGACCCGAAGGGAACTGAACCGGTGAGCGGATCTGTACCAAGCACAAAGGCAGGGCCATTGGACCCTGACCAGGCTAGGAGCCGCCGACAATGGTCAAATCCGAGAGTGACCGGAATCCCAGGGGTTCCCTAACACCCAAGACCCGACAGAAGGCAACCGTCCACACCGTGAGGATAAAAAGCCACCGCCATAGGCTAGAGATCCAAGGGCCAGCGCCTGCGGGCAAACGGGCTCCCTCGGTACGTACACCCCAGCCATCCAGCCTCCCCGTACCGCCACCGGGCCCCGGGATCACCAACCCCTACCCACGGAGGGGGAACCAACATCCTAGCTGCTCCCTGCCATCGCTCCCGGGATCCCCGTCACCAGCAGTGGTGGTGCCCATTATCACCACGACCTGTGGGTGACGTCACTAACTATCTCCCCAAACAAACCACCCCCTTTTCACTCGTGGGCGAGGAGCGCTGCTCGAGTCCCCGGATCTGGCCCTCCGCTCGAGCCACCGAGCAGCAGCAGCAGCAGAAGTCCCCGAACCCGAGCGTAGCGTGCGTGGCCCCTCTGCCCGCGACACATGCCCTACACACACTGAAGAATACTTACTGCCATTGAGCAGTAGCACAGCTTTCAGACTTTTTGGATGAAACAATGACGTGTCTCCACTCGCTCACATTGTACTTAATGTTACATTTTCCATCAGCACAGGAACATCGCTTGAATACACTAGAGCACCATCTTCAGAAAAGTATGGAGGGAATCTTTTCAGAATTCTAACCTTTTGGAAACCTATTGTCACGCTCTCCGGGTCCCCTGCTCTGCCCCCCGGCTCACCTGCCACGCTCCCCGGCTTCCCTGCTTCGCTCCCCGGCTCCTCTGGCAGACATCCCCCGCTCCACGGTCTCCAGCCTCCACCACCTGCGGTCCCCAGGCGGCCCGGTCCCCACTCCCGGCGCCCGTCGGCAGCCCTGCTCCAGGCCGGCTCCCCTGCTTCCTATACACCGCTCCCTGCCCTGGCTTCTGGCACCCGGGCCTCGCGCATGCGCATTAGGGCGCGCGCGCGGTCATTGACCCTCTCTTAAAGGGCCAGCGTCCACTGACAGGAAATTGAACACACAGGTACAGGGTATAAAGGGGTTTAATGTCCAAGTGGGCGGGGCCTGTTCTTCGTGTTTCCTAAGCTAGGAGTCAGGTCTCCTTGTGTCTCTGTGATATACTTACCTATCTCTCTTCTAGAGCCGCTCCTGCCTCGCCATCCGGTCCTGCCGATTCCCGAACCCCGAACGCTGACTATCTGCCATCCCGTCAGTCCGTACCATCTCTGATCCCTGTGGTGACCCGTCCTCTCGCTCCATCGGTTCCGGACTCTGCCTGACATCTCGGCCTCCGAACCTGAGCTCCGTCACCCGGACTACCATCAGTGACTCCGTGGTCCCAGGGACTTCTCCATTCCACTCTTTTGCACGGACTGTCCTGCTACCCGTAGTGCTCCGGCTACCGGACCCCTTGCCTTCATTAAGGTGTTCGGCCCAGTGGATCCACCTCCTGGGTCTGCCCGTCCACCTGGCCCTAACACCTATAGAATCAGTGTTTGTGAAAAAACTGTACGTGATGATATTTTTTCAATATTTTTACTGAGTCCAATGATCAAAAGTATGAAAAAAATCACATCTTTCAAAAATTTTTACCCTTGGAAACCTGTGTTATTATTACTATGCACGAGCCCTAAATTGTCTGAAAAACAACAAATATGCTGGTTGGATAGACCTTGACCCAACAATTCAACGGCCACAATTAAGGAGAAAAGTGCTAAGAGAGTTAAATTTGCCCCTGAAATAACCCATGATACGGGCCAAGGAGGGACACACCATTTTGATCCGAAAATAGCCCAACACCATGAGAGACGGGCAAATCCGTGAAAAGACAAAGTTCCAAGCTACAACTGACGCAGGATCTACAGCACATACGCCCATTGTAATTGTTCATGATTTCCGGCCACTACGCATTTCAGCCTTCAGGGACCTGGTAATTCGAATGCTATGTCCAGGAGTAGAGATGAGCGAACCGGTCCCGGTTCGGCTCGAGGTCGGTTCGCCGAACGGAGCTCCCGTTCGAGTTCGGCTCGTCGAACGTTCGACGAACCGAACTCGAGCCAATAGGAAACAATGGCAGGCAATCACAAACACAGTAAAACACCTAGAAAACACCCTCAAAGGTGTCCAAAAGGTGACAAACAACTCACAACACAACACAAACACATGGGAAAGTGACAAGGACATATACTCATGCGAAAACAAAACAGCTGGACAAGGAAAAAGAGGAGGACACACAGATATAGGCATGGCACGCCATTCTAAAATCATGTAAAACACCGCAAGGTGACTCCAAGCGGAGTCTCCCTTTTTTCCAAAAATTGGGCCCCACACACACCCACCCATTCAGTGGCAGCAGTTGTGCCCCAGTTGTACACTTCACAGCTACATTTGCATCAAGCACATTCAAAAATACGCTATTCTTAACCGTCCCCAGGATGACACCGGGGTAGGTAGCAAAGTCTTTCCTGATCCCAGCTCTGTTCATCTTGGCTTCAAGCACATTCAAAAATACGCCATTCTTATCCGTCCCCAGGATGACACCGGGGTAGGTAGATAAAGTTTTTGCTGACCATGACTTGTTCATCTTGGCTTCTTTTAAAAACACAGCAAGCAAGGGTTACTCCAAGCGGAGTCTCCCTTTTTTCCAAAAATTGGGCCACACAGACACCCACCCCATCAGTGGCAGCACTTGGGCCCTAGTTGCAAACAGGATGTTTTGATTTGCATCAAGCACATTCAAAAATACGCCATAATTAACCGTCCCCAGGATGACACCGGGGTAGGTAGCAAAGTCTTTCCTGATCCCAGCTCTGTTCATCTTGGCTTCTTTTAAAAACACAGCAAGCAAGGGTTACTCCAAGCGGAGTCTCCCTTTTTTCCAAAAATTGGGCCACACAGACACCCACCCCATCAGTGGCAGCACTTGGGCCCTAGTTGCAAACAGGATGTTTTGATTTGCATCAAGCACATTCAAAAATACGCCATAATTAACCGTCCCCAGGATGACACCGGGGTAGGTAGCAAAGTCTTTCCTGATCCCAGCTCTGTTCATCTTGGCTTCTTTTAAAAACACAGCAAGCAAGGGTTACTCCAAGCGGAGTCTCCCTTTTTTCCAAAAATTGGGCCACACAGACACCCACCCCATCAGTGGCAGCACTTGGGCCCTAGTTGCAAACAGGATGTTTTGATTTGCATCAAGCACATTCAAAAATACGCCATTCTTATCCGTCCCCAGGATGACACCGGGGTAGGTAGATAAAGTCTTTGCTGACCCATGACTTGTTCATCTTGGCTTCTTTTAAAAACACAGCAAGCAAGGGTTACTCCAAGCGGAGTCTCCCTTTTTTCCAAAAATTGGGCCACACAGACACCCACCCCATCAGTGGCAGCACTTGGGCCCTAGTTGCAAACAGGATGTTTTGATTTGCATCAAGCACATTCCAAAATTCGCCATAATTAACCGTCCCCAGGATGACACCGGGGTAGGTAGCAAAGTCTTTCCTGATCCCAGCTCTGTTCATCTTGGCTTCTTTTAAAAACACAGCAAGCAAGGGTTACTCCAAGCGGAGTCTCCCTTTTTTCCAAAAATTGGGCCACACAGACACCCACCCCATCAGTGGCAGCACTTGGGCCCTAGTTGCAAACAGGATGTTTTGATTTGCATCAAGCACATTCAAAAATACGCCATAATTAACCGTCCCCAGGATGACACCGGGGTAGGTAGCAAAGTCTTTCCTGATCCCAGCTCTGTTCATCTTGGCTTCTTTTAAAAACACAGCAAGCAAGGGTTACTCCAAGCGGAGTCTCCCTTTTTTCCAAAAATTGGGCCACACAGACACCCACCCCATCAGTGGCAGCACTTGGGCCCTAGTTGCAAACAGGATGTTTTGATTTGCATCAAGCACATTCAAAAATACGCCATAATTAACCGTCTTCAGGATGACACCGGGGTAGGTAGCAAAGTCTTTCCTGATCCCAGCTCTGTTCATCTTGGCTTCTTTTAAAAACACAGCAAGCAAGGGTTACTCCAAGCGGAGTCTCCCTTTTTTCCAAAAATTGGGCCCCACACACACCCACCCCTTCAGTGGCAGCAGTTGTGCCCCAGTTGTACACTTCACAGCTACATTTGCATCAAGCACATTCAAAAATACGCTATTCTTAACCGTCCCCAGGATGACACCGGGGTAGGTAGCAAAGTCTTTCCTGATCCCAGCTCTGTTCATCTTGGCTTCTTTTAAAAACACAGCAAGCAAGGGTTACTCCAAGCGGAGTCTCCCTTTTTTCCAAAAATTGGGCCACACAGACACCCACCCCATCAGTGGCAGC
Organism: Anomaloglossus baeobatrachus; assembly: GCF_048569485.1. NCBI lineage: Eukaryota > Metazoa > Chordata > Amphibia > Anura > Aromobatidae > Anomaloglossus > Anomaloglossus baeobatrachus. The sequence goes on along the minus strand of NW_027442073.1, from coordinate 85,185 downwards.
ACTTGGGCCCTAGTTGCAAACAGGATGTTTTGATTTGCATCAAGCACATTCAAAAATACGCCATAATTAACCGTCCCCAGGATGACACCGGGGTAGGTAGCAAAGTCTTTCCTGATCCCAGCTCTGTTCATCTTGGCTTCTTTTAAAAACACAGCAAGCAAGGGTTACTCCAAGCGGAGTCTCCCTTTTTTCCAAAAATTGGGCCACACAGACACCCACCCCATCAGTGGCAGCACTTGGGCCCTAGTTGCAAACAGGATGTTTTGATTTGCATCAAGCACATTCAAAAATACGCCATAATTAACCGTCCCCAGGATGACACCGGGGTAGGTAGCAAAGTCTTTCCTGATCCCAGCTCTGTTCATCTTGGCTTCTTTTAAAAACACAGCAAGCAAGGGTTACTCCAAGCGGAGTCTCCCTTTTTTCCAAAAATTGGGCCCCACACACACCCACCCCTTCAGTGGCAGCAGTTGTGCCCCAGTTGTACACTTCACAGCTACATTTGCATCAAGCACATTCAAAAATACGCTATTCTTAACCGTCCCCAGGATGACACCGGGGTAGGTAGCAAAGTCTTTCCTGATCCCAGCTCTGTTCATCTTGGCTTCTTTTAAAAACACAGCAAGCAAGGGTTACTCCAAGCGGAGTCTCCCTTTTTTCCAAAAATTGGGCCACACAGACACCCACCCCATCAGTGGCAGCACTTGGGCCCTAGTTGCAAACAGGATGTTTTGATTTGCATCAAGCACATTCAAAAATACGCCATAATTAACCGTCCCCAGGATGACACCGGGGTAGGTAGCAAAGTCTTTCCTGATCCCAGCTCTGTTCATCTTGGCTTCTTTTAAAAACACAGCAAGCAAGGGTTACTCCAAGCGGAGTCTCCCTTTTTTCCAAAAATTGGGCCCCACACACACCCACCCCTTCAGTGGCAGCAGTTGTGCCCCAGTTGTACACTTCACAGCTACATTTGCATCAAGCACATTCAAAAATACGCTATTCTTAACCGTCCCCAGGATGACACCGGGGTAGGTATGTCCAGGAGTAGAGATGAGCGAACCGGTCCAGGTTCGGCTCGAGGTCGGTTCGCCGAACGGAGCTCCCGTTCGAGTTCGGCTCGTCGAACGTTCGACGAACCGAACTCGAGCCAATAGGAAACAATGGCAGGCAATCACAAACACAGTAAAACACCTAGAAAACACCCTCAAAGGTGTCCAAAAGGTGACAAACAACTCACAACACAACACAAACACATGGGAAAGTGACAAGGACATATACTCATGCGAAAACAAAACAGCTGGACAAGGAAAAAGAGGAGGACACACAGATATAGGCATGGCACGCCATTCTAAAATCATGTAAAACACCGCAAGGTGACTCCAAGAGGAGTCTCCCTTTTTTCCAAAAATTGGGCCCCACACACACCCACCCCTTCAGTGGCAGCAGTTGTGCCCCAGTTGTACACTTCACAGCTACATTTGCATCAAGCACATTCAAAAATACGCTATTCTTAACCGTCCCCAGGATGACACCGGGGTAGGTAGCAAAGTCTTTCCTGATCCCAGCTCTGTTCATCTTGGCTTATTTTAAAAACACAGCAAGCAAGGGTTACTCCAAGCGGAGTCTCCCTTTTTTCCAAAAATTGGGCCACACAGACACCCACCCCATCAGTGGCAGCACTTGGGCCCTAGTTGCAAACAGGATGTTTTGATTTGCATCAAGCAAATTCAAAAATACGCCATAATTAACCGTCCCCAGGATGACACCGGGGTAGGTAGCAAAGTCTTTCCTGATCCCAGCTCTGTTCATCTTGGCTTCTTTTAAAAACACAGCAAGCAAGGGTTACTCCAAGCGGAGTCTCCCTTTTTTCCAAAAATTGGGCCACACAGACACCCACCCCATCAGTACTTTACCCTCCACACCAGTCCCAAGCTGGAAGCACTGCAGCACTGCCTCGGCGAAGCGGCAACAGGCTGTGCTGCAGCTAATCTGCATAGGTGACAAACCCCACAATGCAGAAGAGGTGTGGACAGCTCTAAAACAGCATGCAGATCACTGGCTCACACCTCTGAACCTAAAGCCAGGAAAGGTTGTGTGTGACAATGGCCGGAACCTGGTGGCGGCTTTGAGGCGAGGCCAGCTGACACATGTTCCATGCGTGGCCCATGTGCTCAACCTCGTGGTTCAGCGGTTTCTAAACTCATACCCAGAGCTGTCTGATCTGCTGGTAAAAGTTCGCCGCCTGTCTGCACATTTTCGAAAGTCACCTACTGCTTCAGCCGGCCTTGCCGGCTTTCAGCGTCATTTGCATCTTCCGGCTCACAGACTGGTGTGTGATGTCCCCACGCATTGCTGATATGTGCCCGTTCAAGTGTCTCGGGAATTTTCAACAGATCCGTCCGAAGGTGGATGGCCCCTTATTATGTCACGAGGATGGGTCCTTTTTATCGAGATACCAATTTGTGAGTGTTTTTAGGGCATGTTTGAAGTCGTTGGGGTTAGATCCGAAGTCTTTCGGATTGGGGCAGCGAAGGAGGCCTCTATATGCGGCCTACCGGAGGAGACAGTTAAGCAGATTGGTAGGTGGAAGTCGCAGCGCTTTAAGTCGTATGTACGTCCCCAGGTGGTTGTTGGCAATTGAGGGGAAAAGGGGGGGGTATTAGGGTAGCAATGGGGGGGGTGAGAGTGTGTGTTTTTTGTCAATTTGGTTTGGTGAGGCAATAAAATGGTGTCGTCTGTACATTTTGTATTGCAGAAGCACCCCCCCTTCCTTCCCTGGTCTGGATCCTTGGCCACTCTTATGTGTATTGGGGAGCCCGACGAGCGGACGCGAGATGGAACGGGAGACAGCTAGGTTTTGAGAAGGACCTGGCTCTCGTGCGATGGCTCGGTGTTCGGGGGTTAGGGTGGAACAGGGTGTTGCAGGAGGTGCATAGATACGCCCGGTTGGACAGACCTCCTGACATCTTAGTGTTGCATGCCGGGGGGAATGATTTGGGTGGGCGTCCTTTTCGAATCTTGATAACGGACATCAAACATGATTTGTTACGGTTATGGGTGTCGTTTCCAGGTCTAACGATAGTCTGGTCGGAGATAGTAGCGAGAAAGAGTTGGCAGAAAGCGCGGTCAGTTGACAGGTTGAACAAGGCGCGGGCGAAGGTTAATAGGGCGATCTCGAAGTTTGTTAGTCGGAACGGGGGTATAGCAATACGGCATGTTGAGTTGGAAAGGACGGAAGAGGAATTTTGGTTGGCTGACGGGGTACACCTTAATGCGGTGGGAACTGACTTATGGGCTCTTGGCTTGCAGGGAGGTATTGAGAGGGCCCTTTGCTTGCGGGGGGTCTCAGGCACTTGAAGGGTTTCAAGGTGCCTTCGTTGTGGTGTTGTTTATTGGTGGGTCCTTGAAGTTGGTTTAAAATTGGTTCGGGGATTCATCCGGGTATGGATCCCCTCATTGGCAGAATTGATGGTCCCCTAGTGATTTTGGGGGGGAACCCCGACGGGGTATGTCGGGGCCCCTGGGGGTGTGGTTGGGGTTGACGGAGGATTAACCCTAACCATTTGGTGCTACTGAGTCAGTGTGGGTAACGGCTGGGAGCAAGTTGAGGTTTTTTATTGCTCGGTTATGGGAATCACCAGGGTTTTGGTAGCTTCAAGGACCTTACCACATTGCAAATTTTATTGGTTATGTATTCTTGTTAATAAAATGGCTGCTATGGCCAAAATTATCCAAAGATAAATTTGTGTCTGTGTAATTACTTTTAAATAAGAAATGGGAATGGAGGTGTGGGGTATGAAAGGAAGACCGGAGTCAACAATTCCAGGGTCAAGCATGTTTATTTGCGTAAGCTTCGTTCCAGGGTAGAAAGGGTAAGAGTGCCTTTCAGAATTCGAAGTGGTCGGACTGTACGGACCACCAAGAACTGCAGGAGAGCTTGAACATCTTCCCATGGATGTGCGACATCCTCCCTCATCAGTTACGTAGGTAAGCAGGTTCTCAGCATTGCAGCCCATTTGTTGTCTTAAGTTAGTTAAGCGGGGTTAACTAACCTGTCAGTTCAGCCTCAGGTCTAAAGCAGAGGCCTGGACTCCACTCCTTACTCCTCACTCCACAACTCTCCTTAAAAACAACTGACTCCTTTTTCCTGCCCCGGGGTCTCCAGACCCTTAGGTGGGCGTTTCCTTCCGTCTGGTCCTGCCCACTGGTGTGCCTGTCTTTCCCTGGGGGAGGTGACTAGGGTTTTCTGGTTGGCTTTGTGTGACTTAGGTGAGGGAAGTTGTTATGCGGGGGCCTATGTGTGACTACCTGCAGTGTCAGGGCGTCACATATGTATGTGTGTATGTCTGCTAAAGGAATCCGCACCGTCATATTTACAAACACAAAATTTTGACTCTATGCACAGAAGAGAGTCATGCTATTTACATGATTTGTGTTTTTTTACCTTTTAAAACTATCATTAAATGTTAAGTTTTAGTTAGGGATTTATGCTTCTGTCTGTCTCTCTCCCAGTCTCTGTCATCTGTCTGTCTCTGTGTGTCTCTATCTCTATCCATGTCTCTCTGTCTCTCTATCTCTGTCTGTCTCTCTGTGTCTGTCTGTCTTTCTCTCTTTGTGGCTGTCTGTTTCTATGTCTGTCTGTCTCTTTTCCAGGTCTGTCTCTTTTCCAGGTCTGTCTCTTTCCCTGTCTGTCTGTCTCTTCCCCTGTCTGTCTCTTCCCCTGTCTGTCTCTTCCCCTGTCTGTCTCTGTATTTCTTTGTCTGTCTCTGTCTGTCTCTTCCCCTGTCTGTCTCTTTCCCTGTCTCTCTCTGCCTGTCTCTCTTTGTCTCTCTCTGTCTGACTCATTCCCCGTTTGTCTCTTTCCCTGTCTATCTCTGTATTTCTTTGTCTGTCTCTATCTGTCTGTCTCTCTCTGTCTGTCTCTTCCCCTGTCTGTCTGTTTCCCTGTCGGTCTGCCTTTTCTCCTGCCTGTCTCTGTATGTTTGTCTTTGTCTGTTTCCCTATCTGCCTCTGTCTCTTTCTCTGTCTCTGTCTGTCTGCCTTTTTTCCCTGTCTATCTCTGTCTGTCTCTTTCCCTGTCTGCCTCTGTCTGTTTGTCTCTGTCTCTTTCCCTGTCTGTCTATGCCTATCTGTCTCTGTCTGTTTGTCTCTCAGTCTGTGTCTGTCTCTCTCTATCTGTCTCCCCACTGACATCATATTATCTCACACATAAGCTTCTTATACTATGAATGTCCTTTGTTCCTATAGCAACCAATCACAGCTGCTATTAATAACTTGCAGCTCCCACCTCCATTCAGTTTAATGGAGGCAGGTTTTTTGGAGAGTAACTGTAAAGGTTAAATATTCCTGTTAAAACATAGTCTACAACGTTCCCTGAGTCACATGAGGTGTCTGCAAAATTTTGTGTTTGTAAATATGACGGTGCGGATTCCTTTAGCAGACATACACACATACATATGTGACGCCCTGACACTGCAGATAGTCACACATAGGCCCCCGCATAACAACTTCCCTCACCTAAGTCACACAAAGCCAACCAGAAAACCCTAGTCACCTCCCCTAGGGAAAGACAGGCACACCAGTGGGCAGGACCAGACGGAAGGAAACGCCCACCTAGGGGTCTGGAGACCCCGGGGCAGGAAAAAGGAGTCAGTTGTTTTTAAGGAGAGTTGTGGAGTGAGGAGTAAGGAGTGGAGTCCAGGCCTCTGCTTTAGACCTGAGGCTGAACTGACAGGTTAGTTAACCCCGCTTAACTAACTTAAGACAACAAATGGGCTGCAATGCTGAGAACCTGCTTACCTACGTAACTGATGAGGGAGGATGTCGCAAATCCATGGGAAGATGTTCAAGCTCTCCTGCAGTTCTTGGTGGTCCGTACAGTCTGACCACTTCGAATTCTGAAAGGCACTCTTACCCTTTCTACCCTGGAACGAAGCTTACGCAAATAAACATGCTTGACCCTGGAATTGTTGACTCCGGTCTTCCTTTCATACCCCACACCTCCATTCCCATTTCTTATTTAAAAGTAATTACACAGACACAAATTTATCTTTGGATAATTTTGGCCATAGCAGCCATTTTATTAACAAGAATACATAACCAATTAAATTTGCAATGTGGTAAGGTCCTTGAAGCTACCAAAACCCTGGTGATTCCCATAACCGAGCAATAAAAAACCTCAACTTGCTCCCAGCCGTTACCCACACTGGCTCAGGAGCACCAAATTATAAGGGTTAATCCTCCGTCAACCCCAACCACACCCCCAGGGGCCCCGACATACCCCGTCGGGGTTCCCCCCCAAAATCACCAGGGGACCATCAATTCTGCCAATGAGGGGATCCATACCCGGATGAATCCCCGAACCAATTTTAAACCAACTTCAAGGACCCACCAATAAACAACACCACAACGAAGGCACCTTGAAACCCTTCAAGTGCCTGAGACCCCCCGCAAGCAAAGGGCCCTCTCAATACCTCCCTGCAAGCCAAGAGCCCATAAGTCAGTTCCCACCGCATTAAGGTGTACCCCGTCAGCCAACCAAAATTCCTCTTCCGTCCTTTCCAACTCAACATGCCGTATTGCTATACCCCCGTTCCGACTAACAAACTTCGAGATCGCCCTATTAACCTTCGCCCGCGCCTTGTTCAACCTGTCAACTGACCGCGCTTTCTGCCAACTCTTTCTCGCTACTATCTCTGACCAGACTATCGTTAGACCTGGAAACGACGCCCATAACCGTAACAAATCATGTTTGATGTCCTTTATCAAGATTCGAAAAGGACGCCCACCCAAATCATTCCCCCCGGCATGCAACACTAAGATGTCAGGAGGTCTGTCCAACCGGGCGTATCTATGCACCTCCTGCACCCTAACCCCCGAACACCGAGCCATCGCACGAGAGCCAGGTCCTTCTCAAAACCTAGCTGTCTCCCGTTCCATCTCGCGTCCGCTCGTCGGGCTCCCCAATACACATAAGAGTGGCCAAGGATCCAGACCAGGGAAGGAAGGGGGGGTGCTTCTGCAATACAAAATGTACAGACGACACCATTTTATTGCCTCACCAAACCAAATTGACAAAAAACACACACTCTCACCCCCCCCATTGCTACCCTAATACCCTAATACCCCCCCCTTTTCCCCTCAATTGCCAACAACCACCTGGGGACGTACATACGACTTAAAGCGCTGCGACTTCCACCTACCAATCTGCTTAACTGTCTCCTCCGGTAGGCCGCATATAGAGGCCTCCGTCGCTGCCCCAATCCGAAAGACTTCGGATCTAACCCCAACGACTTCAAACATGCCCTAAAAACACTCACAAATTGGTATCTCGATAAAAAGATATATGTAATAAGGGGCCATCCACCTTCGGACGGATCTGTTGAAAATTCCCGAGACACTTGAACGGGCACATATCAGATGCCACAACCATCCCCAAACGGACTAGTCTACCCACACCTCTCTGATCAGTTTTCGATTTCCTAATCCAAAATTCAACTCCGTTTTCCACTGACATAATGTCACCCCAATCCAAGCCCCCGGGGAACGCCTTACTGGGCGATACCAACTCCCCAACCCGCAGGGCTCCAAAAAACGCCAAAGAAAAGGCTAACTTAAACAAACTCACCTCAATCGGAGATAGACAAACCCCCCACAACGCCCTACCCAGCCGGGTAGGGACCCAGCCCAGCCCAGCTGGGACCCAGTTTGAGCGAGGAACGGAACAAGTCCTTCCCACACCAAGGTTTGCAGGCCCTACCTCAGTCAGGGTTTCACCCACACTCTACAGCTCCGGAATGTCATGCTCTTCAGCCTCCTCCTCCTCCTGCGCATCCTCATCCACTTTACCCTCCACACCAGTCCCAAGCTGGAAGCACTGCAGCACTGCCTCGGCGAAGCGGCAACAGGCTGTGCTGCAGCTAATCTGCATAGGTGACAAACCCCACAATGCAGAAGAGGTGTGGACAGCTCTAAAACAGCATGCAGATCACTGGCTCACACCTCTGAACCTAAAGCCAGGAAAGGTTGTGTGTGACAATGGCCGGAACCTGGTGGCGGCTTTGAGGCGAGGCCAGCTGACACATGTTCCATGCGTGGCCCATGTGCTCAACCTCGTGGTTCAGCGGTTTCTAAACTCATACCCAGAGCTGTCTGATCTGCTGGTAAAAGTTCGCCGCCTGTCTGCACATTTTCGAAAGTCACCTACTGCTTCAGCCGGCCTTGCCGGCTTTCAGCGTCATTTGCATCTTCCGGCTCACAGACTGGTGTGTGATGTCCCCACGCATTGGAATTCAACTCTGCACATGTTGATCAGGATATGTGAGCAGAAGAGGGCAGTTGTTGAGTACCTGCATCACCTAAGCCATCGGGAAATGGGTCAAACTCCACACATAACACCTGAGGAGTGGAGATGGATGTCCGACCTATGTACCATCCTCCAAAACTTTGAGGACTCCACCAAGATGGTGAGCGGCGATGACGCCATTATTAGCGTCACCATACCGCTTCTCTGCCTTCTAAAACGGTCTCTGCTCAAAACCAAACATGATGCATTGCAGGCGGAACACGATGAGTTGGAGCAAGAAACAGTAGTGGGTGTGGGTGATAACACACAGCCCAGCCTCGTCTCATCACAACGTGCAGTGGAGGACTATGACGAGGAGGAAGATGAAGACATGGAGCAACTCTCCGACCAAATTGAGGATATGACATGCATACCAGTCATATGCTCAGTTCAGCGTGGCTGGCCAGAGGACAGGGTAGATGAGGAGGAGGAGGAGGAGAAGGAGGAGGACAGCATGTTCAGTCATCGTGTTGGTCTGGATATTGAAGTGATGGCTGTTAAGAGTCTGGCGCACATGGATGACTTTATGGTAAGCTGCCTGTCTCGTGACCCTCGCGTTAAGAACATCTTGGCCGACAATCATTACTGGTTGGTAACACTGTTAGACCCACGCTACAAGGAGAACTTTATGTCTCTTATTCCCGAGGCGGAGAGGTCAGCCAAAATGCAGCAGTTCTGGAAGGCCATAGTCACGGAAGTAGGCAAAGCATTCCCTTCACAAAACGCTAGCGTCATAATTGTAACACTATTAGTTAAAAGAAAGGGATAAACTGTAAAAAAAACAAAATAAGGCATAACTTTTTTTTAACATCAATTTTTTTTTTTTAGATTTAACCAAAGAATGTGCACATTTGTTATAATAAACAAGTGAAAAATGTTGAAAATCAGTCATCCAAAGGTGTGTGAAAAAAAAATATATATATGGTACCAATAAAAATGTCACTTTGTCCTGCAAAGAATGCAGCCCCCCACATTATTTTTTTCCTCTGTGCGGCCCATACACCCAGCCGAGTTTGAGACCCCCTGCCTTACACTATATAGATATCATGTTCATTCCCCATCTATCTTGCTCAGGAGAGCATCTCCCTCCCCCGGCACCAAGAGCAGCTCATACTGAATTGTTACAATGACTACATTGACACCCCCATACTTTGCACTGACGAGGGGCAAGCACCCCGAAACACCGTGTCTGCAAATTGGGATTCTGATCTGGCTTATATATCCTGAGTCATATTGCAATGGATTGTTGAAAATCCACTTGTGACTTTTAGGATCGCTACTTCCAATAGGTGGCGCTGTGCTAGAGTTTGTCTCCTTTACTGGAGAGACAATTTGTACATTGACTAGTAACACTGCACACAGAAATGCACCTTAATATTCCACTGTTAACCCTTTCCTCCCAGCAGTAACACACAACTCCTCACCTTGATATCATGGTGATTTATGGTCAGAATGACTTCAATGCGATCAGTGATTTCTATTCTAGCTCTGCTCACATAGATTTTATATCCACACTCAACTATAGGCCGTTCTTCATATTTTGGGGGTTTTTAGTCAGATATACTAGTTTGTGCCTGTATAGTATTGGTGTAGATGGGAGTGTAGGGCATGGGTTACATGGCACTGTGGTGGGATACTGATGGGAGGTATTGGTGCTGTGTTTGAGGCTTCTACTGGGTATTTTCCTACAAATACTGGAACAGCTCACTGCTTAGAATGATCCTTCCCAGCTCTATAATATATTATATATACCCCACAATGCAGGCTCACACACACATTTGTCTCAAGTGTGTTGTAGGGACACAGATACAGTCTTGGTCATGTGACTAAAGGCTACTTTACACACTGCGATATCGGTCCTGATATCGCTAGTGTGGGTACCCGCCCCCATCTGTTGCGCGACACGGGCAAATTGCTGCCCATGCTGCACAACACCGAACAGAACCAGTCACACATACTTACCTGCCCGGCGACGTCGCTGTGACCGGCGAACCGCCTCCTTTCTAAGGGGGCGGTCCGTGCGGCGTCACAGCAACGTCACTGAGCGACCGCCCAATAGCAGTGGAGGGGCGGAGATGAGTGGCCGGAACATCCCGCCCACCTCCTTCCTTCCTCATAGCGGCTTTGAGGCAGGTAAGGAGAGGTTCCTCGTTTCTGCGGTGTCACACGGAGCAATGTGTGCTGCCGCAGGAGCGACGAACTACATCGTTACTGCTGCAGTAACGATAATCGAGAATGGAGACCCATGTCACCGATGAGCGATTTTGCACGTTTTTGCAACGATGCAAAATCGCTCATCGGTGTCACACGCAGCAACATCGCTAATGCGGCCGGATGTGCGTCACAAATTCCGTGACCCCAACGACTCCGCATTAGCGATGTCGCAGCGTGTAAAGCCCCCTTTAGTGGGAGTGGTGTACAGGGTCTTAGCAGTAAAGAGTATTCCATATTTCTGCCAGATACCCACAGAGATATTGAAATCTGAAAAAAGAGACTTCTGCTCATTGAAGGTAAGAACTGCTCACATAGCGTTCAACTCCACAGCAAACGTGTGCTCTAGCACTGGCATCTCAGCAGGGATATTCCCCTACTACACATGTGTGTCTGGGTCGCTGTGACAGTTTACAGGACATAACTCAGGGCACCTAGACAGAAGGCAGAGGGACTACTTTCTATTTCTGGTGTAGATCTTAGTACAATATATATATATATACTATTACATGTGACACATGTACCTTGTATTACCATTATTCGCTGTATATGAACCCCTTTTCTCCGGGCATTATTTGTCTATAGCATTTTTCACGAACCTGAGGCAACTGAGAACCCTTCAGTGAAGGAATTCCACTAACCCTCACAATACCAACCAGGGGCCTCCCTGCAGTAACTCAGGTAGTTGTACCCATTCTCTTTCCGCATTCTATGTGTTCTTCTTCTTTCTTCTTTTTTTTCTTTTTTCTTCTTTTTATTTCTATCATGTAGTTCAGGGGTTTATAGATATATGTCCTGCATCTCATATTTCCTTTAGTGGTGCTTCTTACCCATTCTCATATCATTTACCCTAGTATTTCATGATCCTGAGGCGACTGAGAACCCTTTAATAAAGGAATCCTTTTTCACTTGAATTGTCAAGTGATACTTACCAGTGACTATCACGTAATGTTACAGGTAGTTGCATTTTCTTCCTCTTCTTTCTCTCCTTTCTTCTTTGTCACACGGTCCATTGTGTTATAGCCCACGTGTCATGATAACACTTGTACCATCTTTTCATTTAGATTCCACCTACAATTATTTACCGATTCCAGTTCTGAAATAGGCTTTCATCATCTACTCACTAGAATTCTCAAGTGCATAAGGTACTGAGACATATACATGTTCACACCATTATAAAGAACAAAGTATAAACATTGAGGTTTTTCTCACACCCATGTTCCTGTGTTCTTTGATATGATATGTGTTCATTTCCTTCACTATATAGGATTGCAAGTTTTCCATTTGTACCTTAATGGCAATGACGCTATACAATTGAACACATATCATCCTGTTATCCATATAGGTGTGTATTTACCTGCTTGACTATTTTTGGTTGTTTGATCCAGAATGTTTCTCCAGATAGGTCATGTGGAAATTTTCTTTCCTCAGTACAAATGTTTTCACTATGGCTTTGGAAACATTTTTTGTATGTGCATCATGGTTATTTGACCCATTGTACTCTCAAGTAGCAATATATTGTACTGTTATGTTGTACTATGTACTAATTACGTGTTTATATGGTTTTGTAACCCTTTATGATCTTAGATAACTTTATCCTTGATAAAGACCTAAAAACAAGGTCGAAACGTTGGATGAATTATCCTTTTGCACAAATAAAGAATTTTCAGCATTCCAAGAGTTCTTTTCTTACGTTATTGATCACTATAGTGTGCCAGAGCTATTTCTATTGAATTGACTCTTATTTTTTCTGAGCACCTGCTATATACACAGTGAGCCAGACATATTCAAGTTTCATTCAGAAGGCAGAGGGAAGCCTTAGCAGCTGAGCCTATATCTTGGCTTGTGAGCATTAGAACAGGCCGGCGATTACAGGGTAACATGAAAAATGTCCAGCTTGCATTATGACTAGAACATGACAATATCCTTTTAAGTACTAACCTATGATGCGTTCCTAAGCAGTTGATGTTATATGTTCTACATTTCATTTTCTGCATACTTTACAAGTAGTAGAATTTGCTTTGATATAGGCAACTGGATTTTCACAATGAAAAGGCAAAGGATAACGCCCGAAAAAGACGCCATACATTATGTCAGTGCCATCACTGACAAACCTGGATTGACCATGAAATACATCAATCCCCTTAAAGGTGAGTTAAAACAAGTTTTAACTAAATTGCCTTAATATTGTCATGCATTAGAATGACTGTCTTAGGTAATGATAAATATTTTCTACAGGAAGAGGAGTGTTTGCTGAAACTGAAATCGAAAAAGGGAGTTTTGTTGCAGAATATCGAGGCGAGCTCACGTATGCACTTACGATGGTAGACAACTACTCGAGATTTATGGTTGTGGTACAAGTCAAAGATCTAATGGCCCATACTGCAGCGAAGGTCTTCCAAGCACACTTATGCAGACCTCATGGCTACTCAGAGAGAGTCCTCACAGATCAAGGCACTGCCTTTGAAGCGGAAATCTTCAAGGACTTCTGCAGCTTTTACCGATGCAGGAAGATGCGCACTACACCCTACCATGCTCAAACCAATGGTTATCAACCTGCTCAGGACTTTACCCCATATTCCAGATGTGGCCTTACAAGTGATTTATAGAGGGTTAACAATACGTTGGGATCACCCGATCTAATCTCCCTTTTTATACACCCTAAAATCTTGTTTGCTTTAGAATAAACAATAACATCATAAAGGTATAGCAGTACCGTTTCAAAGTTTCGGTGTCCCAAGCAGCATTCCATCAGCCTCTGGAAGGTTCCTGGCAAATTGCACAGCTCGAAGGGCATGCTTTTGAACTCGCAGAGACCCATCGGGGTGGCAAAGGCGGTCTTCTCCCGGTCTGCCTCAGCAACGGACACTTGCCAATAGCGACTAGTGAGATCAAGGGTAGAAAAATAATTTGCAGTTCTCAATGCAGCTAGCTATTCCTCAATACAGGGGAGTGGTGCTGTCCTTCTTCTTTAACAGGACCAATGGAGCTGCCCAGAGGCTACAACTGTCACGGATAACCCCAGCCTCCTTCATGTTGCTCAACATGTCCTTGGTACACTGGTAATGTGCAGGTAGTTTTGGCTTATATCTCTCTTTGATGGGTGGGTGTGCACTTGTGGGGATGTAGTGTTTGACCCCTTTTATTCTTCAAAAGTCTAGCGGATGTTTGCTGAAGACTTGCTCGTATTCTTGCACTAGCCTGTAGACCCCCTTCTTGTGATGTGAAGGTGTGGAGTCAGTGCCTACGTGTAATTCCTTACACCACTCCTCTGGCTGACTTGGTGAGCTGTCACTGAATGGGTGGGCTGAAGCAATGGTGGATGCTGCTGTTTGGATAGCATGTGTATCTACTGAGAACAGCTTATCAATGGTGGCAAATCGGAGCAGCTTAATCTCTTGCTCTCCGCAGTTCAACACTCTCATGGGCACTCTTCCCTTCCATATTAATGAATAAAACTATGATGTAAATAGCATATAGATACCCCACAAATGCAGATAAAAGTAGGTTATGGGAAAAGGGGGAAGAGAGAAACAGGAAAATAGTGGAATAAAGTATACCTTCCAGGTGGGAGAGGAAATGGCAGCACAGCCAGTGGAGGTGAAGCAAGGGGAGCCTGCAACTAAAGAGTTGAGAGCGTTATCACATGGTGACTGAGCCTGATTGTAACGGGAGCATAGAGGTGCCGATCCTGTCTTACCTGCGTTGGTGTAGAAGTGGGTGTCCTGTGGTGGAGTCAGCTGTGTGCAGTGGTGGCCGTGGGTTCTTTTATGTGCGACCGTAGTAATAGCTGCGCCCACTTCCTGTATGGGAGTGGAATGCAGTGAGGCTAATGGAACGCACGCCTGCGCATTTGTGTTTAACGTCGCGCATGTGCAGAACGGAGAAAAGGCTGCGCTCACTTCCTAATGAAAGGGAGTGAGACGCAGCTGGGAAGGGAAGGGAAAAGATTAGGGTTTGGGGATGATGAAAGGGCTTTCTACGGGCAAGGATGGCAAAGGGTGGCAGTGACGGAAAGTCAGGCAGCCTGTCCTGTCCTGTCCTGTCCGTCCGTCTTTTTGTATCATGAATTGGAAAGACTGCAAGGGGGAGGGGAGGTGCTTGGAGGAGGAGGAGTTATTCAGATTAATTGCAGTGGGCGGCGGCTGCAAAAAGCATCATTCTTCTTGTTTTTGCTCTGCAAAACAGCCTTTTCAAGGGTTGGCTTGGGTGACAAAATGTCTTCTGTAGGCGTGGGTTTGTCTCCCTCTCCCTAAGATGTGTCCGGTATAGGCCAGGGTGCCACTCAAGGCCGTAACCAATTCGGGTTATAGCTTCTCGGCCTTTTGGCTAAGATCAAGTGTAGTTTCGGAGGACGCTACCTTGGTCGGTACTGGAAGGTGCCTGGGATTGCACGTCTGCCGGCCTTGAGGAAGTGTGTGCGCCTTCTGGTGACACATAGCCCTCTTGTGCCTGGACGGTTCCCAGGCAACGGGAGGCGATCACCTTTGTTATTTTGAAGTCCTACTGATAAACAGAAAAAAAAAAAAATTAAATCTGTTCTTATCAGTTTAATATCTGATACGTCCCCTCTCTGGGGACCATATATTAAATGGATTTTTAGAACAAGGAGATGGAAAAAATCTTGCTCTGTCCACTCCACGCATTGACCTGGTATTGCAGTACCTCCAGGACCGGTGCACCCCTTCTTAACCCAGTTTCCAAAAGCAGAACTCAATTCACCTGATTCAAATGAGCCCCATTAGTGAATTGAAAGAAAGCAAAAACTTTATATGCACCTCAATTTGGCCAATTCACTTTTCACACTTTCACCCTTTTTTTTATCTTTCACACCTTTTACTTGCTTTATTGATGCAAAAGCTGTGCCAAATAGCAAACTCATCTCCACTCAACTTGACCAACTCTGCTATGTCCCGTGCAGTATCTTATTCTCAGTCTTATCTAGATCATTTGCAATTGAATAGAATAGATCCCTTTTGGACACATTGGATTCAGCTGCTGCAGTGACTGCAGGTGTTAGAAGATGCAGACTTGGCATCAGGTGCTGTCTATCAGATTCCACTCCAATTAAAGCTTCCATTGTTTTTCGGTGTTTTCTTTGAGCAATGATGATGTCTTTAGTGATCTGTTGGCTCCCTCTCCTGGAGGAAGAGTTTGCTTGCTCTTGGACTTTCAAAAAGAGAGGTCATGATAGACATTTAGCTTCTGAGCCCAATTGGGGACAGTCATGGGTGATGAATGTTTTGCAACCTGCTGCGAAGCCTGATACCGCAATATAAGGAACGTCAAATACTAAGAATGGGCGGCCTATGAAAGAATTAGTACTTTCATTAAGCATACTTAAACGGCTAATTGGGAATAGACAAACTGTAAAAAGCCCTCTGAGAAAGCCCCTCTCTAACCTTTGTTAGTAAGCTTTTCTGTAGTCTGCCTGTTGATGTATTTTCCGTTTGAACAGTGCACAACATGAAGTGACGGAACACTGGCTTGTCACAATGTCCCCCGCTGACATCACGATAGCGCTGCTGCCTAGAAAGCCAGCTGCGCAGCAGAAGTTGCTCTTTGGGTGGGATGGTGGGCTAATGTATCTATTCCTGCTTGGTGTGAGTTTGACATGATCTAGAGCAACGAGTTCCAGCGGCTAGCGGTTGATTATTGGCTGTAATGGGGCTTTCTGGCTGGTGCCAGCCTTTCTTCTTAGCACACAGGAACCACAATCCCTACACCATGCTTCGATGGATTCTCTCATCCCAGCCCAGTAAAACTACATATTTCACACAGTTATAAGCAGCCCATGGGCATTCACCTGGATTAAAACCCATAACAGCTCATAGACCAAACAATCAATCTACCACTGGACCAAAGACAGGAAGCTAAATCCACTGCCTGCGGTAACTAACTTAATCCTATAGTCTACTCACACAACAAACCCAAGAGAAAGGAAAAAAACATGGCTTCGATTATCCATCCAATGAAAACGCATAACCATTGTGAGCCATTGGACAATGCAATTGCACACATGGTGACATGGTGCACGGCCCAATGAATCAAGTCTGTACTTCATATTCACGGTTTAAGCCCTTGGGTTCTAATGTGTCCAGAGTACATATCCAGAAAGATTCCCTTTCTTTGTGCTAAGCACAAGTCAACAATACGTTGTAAGCAGATTCTATTACCAGTCCCACACCATTTTGTGACGCATAATCGCACAGTGGCCCAATTAAGATTCCAAGTCATCGAACATGTCCCAGCCATACGCAGAGGAGGCAATAGAATTAGGAAGCTCAAAGAAAGGGAATCTTTCTGGATATATACTCTGGGCACGTTGGAACCCAAGGGCTTAAACCATGAATATGAAGAACCGACTTGATTCATTGGGCCGTGCACATTTTTTCTAACGCCCGGTTCTTTTTCGTGTTCACACTATATATGGCTCCAGTATGTATGGAGTTCCATTCTTCCTTGTTTTTTATTTGTCATGTTTGTCTGATTACCTTGTCTAACAGTTTTTTCTCCCCTTTCTTTACCTTCCAGGTTCCCATAGTCACGTGAAATATCCCTGTTGCACTTGATTACGGCTCACTATTCACTATAGGATGTCTTATATCTAACATCACACTCTCACCCATCAGCACTCTATAGGTTTGTATAAGGTATGCGCTTACACATCCGGTCCTCCATAGGTATTTCCACTTATGTAGCACTATCCCTATGATCACTCATAACTCATACCCTTGTAGTCAATTACAGCCTCCTCTCTCCCCTCTCCCCTTCTCCCTTTCCATCTATAATTTTGCCAGTACAATATTAGTTTACATTAGGCACACACTCACATATTCCTTTCCTTAGTGACTTATTGTAATTCACATTCGCATACAATTCTCTATGCCTGCCCCATTACTACATTCATACCTACTTGACCCTATCCTGATACCCCTTGTCTCACCTTGTTGGTCCCTACACCTGTTATCATCTCCTTTCCTGTGTCTGTCTTGTCACACAACACATTTTAGCATATCCCTTGTGCTCCTTATTACCTGTCCTGCCTATTAGAATTATGTCCATTATGTCCATGCATGGCCCAATGAATCAAGTCTGTACTTCATATTCATGGTTTAAGCCTTTGGGTTCCAATGTGCCCAGAGTATATATCCAGAAAGATTCCCTTTCTTTGAGCTTCCTAATTCTATTGCCTCCTCTACGTATGGCTTGGACATGTTCGATGACTTGGAATCTTAATTGGATCACTGTGTGATTATGCGTCACAAAATGGTGTGGGACTGGTAATAGAATCTGCTTACAATGTATTGTTGACTTGTGTTTAGCTCAAAGAAAGAGAATCTTTCTGGATATGTACTCTGGGCACATTAGAACCCAAGGGCTTAAACCGTGAATATGAAGTAAAGACTTGATTCATTGGGCCGTGCACCATGTCACCATGTGTCCAATTGCATTGTCCAATGGCTCACAATGGTTATGCGTTTTCATTGGATGGATAATCGAAGCCATGTTTTTTTCCTTTCTGTTGGGTTTGTTGTGTGAGTAGCCTATAGGATTAAGTTGGTTACCGCAGGCAGTGGATTTAACTTCCTGTCTTTGGTCCAGTGGTAGATGGATTGTCTGGTCTATGAGCTGTTATTGGTTTGAATGCAGGTGAATGCCCATGGGCTGCTTATGACTGTGTAAAATATGTAGTTTTACTGGGCTGGGATGAGAGAATCCATTGAAGCATGGTGTAGGGATTGTGGTTCCTGTGTGCTAAGAAGAGAGGCTGGCACCAGCCAGAAAGCCCCATTGCAGCCAATAATCACTTAATAACTTTTTCAACTTGTCATCATATGGGAGGCCTTCCATTCCTTGTAGTAGTCTAGTTGCCCACCTTTGAACTGACTCTAACTTCTGAATGTCCTTTTTAAAATGTGGAGCCCAAAACTGGTTCCCATATTCCAGATGTAGCCTTACAAGTGATTTATAGAGGTTGATCATCTTTACTTATCATTTAAAACTTTCAAACTGGTACACTCAACACATAAAGCCCCCCCCTTTTAAAGAGTAGTTTCCCTGTACCTAAGTGGGGGTCTACCTAGGTTGGAGCGAGTGGACCTTCGGGGTCCGGTGTCAGTGGTGACAGGCAGTGGGGCAGAGGGAACAGTCAGTTCCTCCTCCCTGCTATCATGTGGGGCAGGCGGAGGCGTAGGGGAGCTGGGTACAGGTACATCCCTGGGCACTGGCTCGCGGTTAACCGTTTCCATCATTTCTTCATCCACGGGTTGTGGGAACAGTATCACTGGAAGGATCACCGCACCGTTCTGTGTAGGCCAGTCTGCTGGAAAATCACCCATCATGGTGTGGATTACCTCTTTTTCCTTCTCCACTGGACTGGGAACTGGAGCCTCATCCGCTACTCTCAATGCTGGTGGGCACTTCTTCAGGTGGTCTCGGGAAACCGTGGCCAAAGTCCCCCCCTGGTCACGGCTGATCTGGTAGGCCTTCCCATTCTCCCATCCTGTGGGCTGGACTACATACGGGGTTTTTTCCCATTGATCATCCAGCTTGTGGGCCCTTCTTTTCCGCTTCAGCACTACATCCCCAGGTTGGAAGGAACCGGCAGGCGCCTTCTTGTTGAAGCACTGCTCCTGTTGTCCCCGACTCCGGCACAAGTTCTTTTCAACATACTCCTGGACCTGTCGGTACTGTGTCCTCCGCCGAGTGTCCCATTCAGCTGTCGACAGGAGTGCTTCTGAAGCTTCCAAGCCCATTTCCAGATCCACTGGTAGCCGGCCGGGACGAGCTCTCATCAGGTATGCTGGAGTGCATTTCGTAGAGCTGGAAGGGATGTTGTTGTACATATCGACCAGGTCAGGTAGCTTCTCCAGCCACAGGTTCCGCTCTTCCAGTGGTAACGTCTTGAGGAGGCCCAGGACCAAGTGGTTCATCTTTTCACAAATGCCATTGGTTTGGGCGTGGTAAGGCGTGGTCCGGATTTTCTTGCAGCCGTACAACTGGCAGAATTCCTGGAATACCTCTGCTTCAAAGGCCGGACCCTGGTCGGTAAGCACCCTCTCCGGGTACCAATGCGGTCAACAGAAATAAGCCTGGAAAGCCTTAGCAGCGGTGCGGCCGGTTAAGTCCTTAACTGGGACAACCACCAGGAACCTCGAGTAGTGGTCTACGATGGTCAGAGCGTAGGTGTACCCACTTCGGCTGGGGGTGAGCTTTACATGGTCAAGGGCAACCAGCTCCAGCGGTTGGTGTGTAATGATCGGGTGTAGGGGTGCCTTCTGGCTGGCCTCGTCCTTCCTTCTCAATGCGCAAGGGCCACATTCTCGGCACCAGGCCTCCACAGATTCCCGCATTCCACTCCAATAGAACCGCTCTCTTAACAACATCTCTAGCTTCTTCCACCCGAAGTGCACTGCACCATCATGGTATGCTTGCAGGACGGTGGGCACTTTAGCCTGGGGAATCACCAGCTGGCGGATCTTCTCGTGAGTCTTTGGATTAATCAGCTCGCGATACAACTTCCCCTGGTGTAGGTATAGCCGGGTCCGTTCTTGCCACAGACGTTGGGCTTCGGCAGGGGCAGCAGGGTCTATCCCAGCAGAACCCTGTTCCACTAGAGTCTTGACCAGGCGGACAGCAGGTGCCTGGTCCTGAGCTTCCTGCCAGTCCTGTCAGGGCAGCGGATCCAGGTTCACCCGTTGTTGGTAGACGTGCACCTTCTCAGTGAATGGCCGGTGAAATGCAGGCAACTCGATCTCTTCGAGGTCATCATCCTCTGGCCCCTCTTCCGACAGGTGGGGCATCCGGGAGAGTGCATTGGCATTGACGTTGGTACGGCCGGCCCGGTACTTGATGGTGAAATCGTAGTTGGCTAACCTGGTCACCCACCGCTGCTCCAACGCGCCCAGCTTGGCCGTATCTAGATGGGTCAGCAGGTTATTGTCTGTGTACGCGGTGAACTTGGCTGCTGCCAGGTAATGGCGGAAACGCTCGGTGATAGCCCACACCAGTGCCAAGAGCTCAAGCTTGAAGGAGATGTAGTTCTCAGGGTTCCTCTCAGTCGGTCGGAGTTTTCGGCTAGCATAAGCTATTACCTTTTCCCTTCTGTCTTGGACCTGGGATAGAACAGCCCCCAAGCCCACATTGCTGGCGTCGGTGTAGAGGATGAATGGGCGGCTGTAGTCAGGGTACGCTAGGATTTCCTCTCCGGTCAGGGCTGTTCTCAGCTGGCGGAAGGATTCCTCATGCTTTTCTTCCCACACCAATGGGGCTACTAGGGATCTACCACCCTTGGTCTGTCCTACGAGGAGGTCTTGCATGGGGGCAGCCATCTTTGTGTACCCCTTAATGAAGCGACGGTAATATCCCACCAGGCCCAGAAACTGCCTCACTTCCCTCACTGTGGTCGGTCTCGGCCAGTCTTGGATGGCGGTGATCTTCTCGGGGTTGGGGGCGACACCTTCCGCACCAACCACATGTCCTAGGTACTGCACTCTGGGTTTCAGCAGATGACACTTTGAGGGCTTCAACTTCATCCCATACTTGGCAAGGGACGCGAACACCTCGGCTAGGTGCTCCAGGTGGGCTTCATACGTCTGTGAGTACACAATCACATCATCCAAGTACAGCAAAACGGTCCCATAGGCAGTCTTCTCTCGGTCTTCCGGTGCCACGGCCACCTGCCAGTACCCGCTG
The DNA here is from genome assembly GCF_048569485.1 of Anomaloglossus baeobatrachus. NCBI lineage: Eukaryota > Metazoa > Chordata > Amphibia > Anura > Aromobatidae > Anomaloglossus > Anomaloglossus baeobatrachus. The sequence continues at coordinate 63,932 of NW_027442073.1, read as the reverse complement.
GTGAGGTCAAGGGTGGAGAAGTAGTTAGCGGTTCTCAGCGAGGCCAGGGACTCTTTGATGCGGGGCAGAGGGTAAGCATCCTTATGCGTTATCTGGTTAATCTTCCGGTAATCCACACACATCCGCATGGTGCCATCCTTCTTCTTAACCAGCACCAACGGAGCGGCCCAGGGACTACAGCTGTCCCTAATAACCTCTGCCTCCTTCATGTTCCTCAACATGTCTTTGGCGCATTGGTAGTGCGCAGGGGGAATAGGCCTGTATCTCTCTTTAATAGGGGAGTGTGTACCGGTAGGGATGTGGTGTTGAACCCCTTTAATCTGCCCAAAATCTAGAGGGTGCTTGCTAAAAACCCGCTCATACTCCTGTACCACCCGGTATACCCCTTCCTTGTGGTGTATGGGGGTATCATCAGTGCCGACATGTAGCTCTCGATACCACTCGCCTAACTCCCCCAGGGATGAGTGGGAACCGGCAGCAGGCGGTGTGACCGGGGGAACGGCTTCATGGATCGTGTGGGGATCTAGAGTGAACAATTTGGCAAGGGTAGCGTACCGGGTGGTGCATGAATGCACACATATTGGTTTTATAATCTTATTGTATTACTTTATATTCTTATTTCACTTGTGCATATCTCCACCATAATCCTGGCTAAGAAATATAGCTTTTTTTGGGGTACACAGGTAGTAAGGTCTTCTTTCTATTTCTTTAGGGGTGATATAGCCTGGTGGAACTCTAGACCTCTAACATTATATATGCACCCTTTTTCTTTATGGTTCTTGGACACCTTATAACATTCTTCCATACATATATATCTTTCTCATAAATTATAAATAATTAGGCATTTTTATATATTTTATTTACATTTTCATAAATAACTTTTTACAAAGCATGGGGGACATTCTCACATACATATAATTTTCATGTACGCATTCTGAAAATTTACGCATAAACCGTACACACTCCTTTTTGTAACAATTTCTATAACTCATTCGCTGAACTCTCATCCCGGATATTCATTCTTACACCGAATTTCCTGTTATAACACAACATTCATGATTTTTATTCAATTTATTTTTATTTTTTAGGTTTATTAGTAGTGATGAGCGAGTACTAAAAAGCTCGGGTGCTCGAAGCTCGGGCCGAGCCTCCCAAGATACTCGTGTACTCGGCCCGAGCACCGAGCCCAATGTTATCCTATGGGAGACCCGAGTATTTTTGTGAAATGACCACCGGCAGCATGTAGAAACCCTAAAAATGGCACAAAAGTCTCCGAAGAGTGCTCAAATGACATGGCAACAGCATGGGGAAGACCCCTTGAAGCATTTATCACTCAAAAGTCACAGCTGTGAATAATTTTGTCCACGTTTTACGCCATTTTTACGGACTCACCAGAAAACCTTCCAAAATGACACCAAAATGATTTTTCATAGCGGAAATGTTAAGGGCACATACCCAATAGTGAGATAGAGCTAATGTATGTTACTTTTTGAGATCAATACATGAAAGATTTTACGTAAAACATTGTGTGGCACTCCGATGTCCCTGAGAAGAGACGTGCATAAAGGCCTCTGAGTCTAATGTGCCCATTTTGAGGAACTGAGTCTTTGTAGTATTTTCCTTTGCCAGGGCAGTCCAAAATTGTGAGGTTCACCAATGCCCCTGCATACAGACGTGCATGATGGCCTGTAAACCTGAAGTGCCCATTGTAAGGAAGTGGGTCTATTGTAGTATAGCCCTTAGGCAGGGCAGCCAAAAATTGGGAGGCTCCACGTTGTCCCTGGATAGAGACGTGCATGAGGGCCTCAAAACATTAAGTGTCCAGTGTCAGGAAGTGGGTGTATTATAGTATAGCCCTTAGGCAGGGCAGCCAAAAATTGGGAGGCTCCACGTTGTCCCTGGATAGAGACGTGCATGAGGGCCTGTAAACCTGAAGTGCCCATTGGAAGGAAGTGGGTCTTTTGTAGTATAGCCCTTTGGCAGGGCAGCCAAAAATTGGGAGGCTCCACGTTGTCCCTGGATAGAGACGTGCATGAGGGCCTGTAAACCTGAAGTGCCCATTGGAAGGAAGTGGGTCTTTTGTAGTATAGCCCTTTGGCAGGGCAGCCAAAAATTGGGAGGCTCCACGTTGTCCCTGGATAGAGACATGCATGAGGGCCTCAAAACATTAAGTGTCCATTGTCAGGAAGTGGGTGTATTATAGTATAGCCCTTAGGCAGGGCAGCCAAAAATTGGGAGGCTCCACGTTGTCCCTGGATAGAGACGTGCATGAGGGCCTGTAAACCTGAAGTGCCCATTGGAAGGAAGTGGGTCTTTTGTAGTATAGCCCTTTGGCAGGGCAGCCAAAAATTGGGAGGCTCCACGTTGTCCCTGGATAGAGACGTGCATGAGGGCCTCAAAACATTAAGTGTCCATTGTCAGGAAGTGGGTGTATTATAGTATAGCCCTTTGGCAGGGCAGCCAAAAATTGGGAGGCTCCACGTTGTCCCTGGATAGAGACGTGCATGAGGGCCTCAAAACATTAAGTGTCCATTGTCAGGAAGTGGGTGTATTATAGTATAGCCCTTAGGCAGGGCAGCCAAAAATTGGGAGGCTCCACGTTGTCCCTGGATAGAGACGTGCATGAGGGCCTCAAAACATTAAGTGTCCATTGTCAGGAAGTGGGTCTTTTGTAGTATAGCCCTTTGGCAGGGCAGCCAAAAATTGGGAGGCTCCACGTTGTCCCTGGATAGAGACGTGCATGAGGGCCTCAAAACATTAAGTGTCCATTGTCAGGAAGTGGGTGTATTATAGTATAGCCCTTAGGCAGGGCAGCCAAAAATTGGGAGGCTCCACGTTGTCCCTGGATAGAGACGTGCATGAGGGCCTCAAAACATTAAGTGTCCATTGTCAGGAAGTGGGTCTTTTGTAGTATAGCCCTTTGGCAGGGCAGCCAAAAATTGGGAGGCTCCACGTTGTCCCTGGATAGAGACGTGCATGAGGGCCTCAAAACATTAAGTGTCCATTGTCAGGAAGTGGGTGTATTATAGTATAGCCCTTTGGCAGGGCAGCCAAAAATTGGGAGGCTCCACGTTGTCCCTGCATAGAGACGTGCATGAGGGCCTCAAAACATTGTTCCCATTGCAAAGGAGCGGGTCTCCTGTCGTTGTAATGTCCATTCTGCAAAGAATGGGCGAAAAAATTTACCACTGGGGGTATACCTGAAACAAAGGCCTAACTCTTGTAACGGTCATCATGGTGGCGCATGAGGAGAAGGAGGAGCAGTCCAGCGATTATCCAAAGTCCAGAAGTGTGTACCCATGGGTGACTGGAGGTACATGGCAAATTCCCGTTACAAACTTTAAATTCCGCTCTCATTTGCTGGTGGTGTGGTGAAGTCTGGCCCAATCCAACCCTTGTTCATCTTGATCAGAGTCAGCCTGTCAGCATTTTCAGTTGACAGGCGGGTGCGTTTATCTGTAATGATTCCACCTGCGGCACTAAAAACATGCTCTGACAAAACGCTAGCGGCAGGGCAGGCCAGGACTTCCAAGGCGTAGAGAGCCAATTCATGCCACGTGTCCACCTTGGATACCCAATAATTGTAAGGCACAGAGGAATGTCGGAGTACAGTTGTTCGATCTGCAAGGTACTCCTTGAGCATCTGGGCAAACTTAGGATTTCTTGTGGCACTACCCCGCACCTCAGGGGCTGTGGTACGTGAGGGGCTGAGAAAACTGTCCCACATCTTAAAGACTGTTCCCCTACCTCTGGCGGATTGGACTTGTGCCTCTCTCGGCTGTACGCCTTGGTTGTCCACTGATTCCTGACCTATGCCGCTAGCGTTTTGTGAGGGGAATGCTTTGCCTACTTCCGTGACTATGGCCTTCCGGAACTGCTGCATTTTGGTTGACCTCTCCGCCTCGGGAATAAGAGACATAAAGTTCTCCTTGTAGCGTGGGTCTAACAGTGTTACCAACCAGTAATGATTGTCGGCCAAGATGTTCTTAACGCGAGGGTCACGAGACAGGCAGCTTACCATAAAGTCAGCCATGTGCGCCAGACTCTTAACAGCCAGGACTTCAGTAGCCTGACCAACACGTTGACTGAACATGCTGTCCTCCTCCTCCTCCTCCTCCTCCTCCTCATCTACCCTGTCCTCTGGCCAGCCACGCTGAACCGAGGATATGACTGGTGTGCATGTCATATCCTCAATTTGGCCGGAGATTTGCTCCATGTCTTCATCCTCCTCCTCGTCATAGTCCTCCACTGCACGTTGTGATGAGACGAGGCTGGGCTGTGTGTTATCACCCACACCCACTACTGTTTCTTGCTGCAACTCATCGCGCTCCGCCTGCAATGCATCATGTTTGGTTTTGAGCAGAGACCGTTTTAGAAGGCAGAGTAGCGGTATGGTGACGCTAATAATGGCGTCATCTTATACCTTTATGATGTTATTGTTTATTCTAAAGCAAACAAGATTTTAGGGTGTATAAAAAGGGAGATTAGATCCGGTGATCCCAACGTATTGTTAACCCTCTATAAATCACTTGTAAGGCCACATCTGGAATATGGGGTAAAGTCCTGAGCAGGTTGATAACCATTGGTTTGAGCATGGTAGGGTGTAGTGCGCATCTTCCTGCATCCGCCATAACCTTCCCTTAGGATATACTGTGCCCTTATCAGATTGGTTGTACAAGGTTGCTTCTCTTATTGGATGGATTTCAAGCTGCATGGATAATGTTCATTTAAATGATGTGGATAGAAAGACTGAAGATATCTACATGTAGTCTGAAATCCATCATGAATCAATACTATTTTACACAGTCATAAGCAGCCCATGGGCATTCACCTGCATTCAAACCAATAACAGCTCATAGACCAGACAATCCATCTACCACTGGACCAAAGACAGGAAGTTAAATCCACTGCCTGCGGTAACCAACTTAATCCTATAGGCTACTCACACAACAAACCCAACAGAAAGGAAAAAAACATGGCTTCGATTATCCATCCAATGAAAACGCATAACCATTGTGAGCCATTGGACAATGCAATTGGACACTTGGTGACATGGTGCACGGCCCAATGAATCAAGTCTTTACTTCATATTCACGGTTTAAGCCCTTGGGTTCTAATGTGCCCAGAGTACATATCCAGAAAGATTCTCTTTCTTTGAGCTAAACACAAGTCAACAATACATTGTAAGCAGATTCTATTACCAGTCCCACACCATTTTGTGACGCATAATCACACAGTGATCCAATTAACATTCCAAGTCATCGAACATGTCCAAGCCATACGCAGAGGAGGCAATAGAATTAGGAAGCTCAAAGAAAGGGAATCTTTCTGGATATATACTCTGGGCACATTGGAACCCAAAGGCTTAAACCATGAATATGAAGTACAGACTTGATTCATTGGGCCATGCATGGACATAATGGACATAATTCTAATAGGCAGGACAGGTAATAAGGAGCACAAGTTATATGCTAAAATGTGTTGTGTGACAAGACAGACACAGGAAAGGACATGATAACAGGTGTAGGGACCAACAAGGTGAGACAAGGGGTATCAGGATAGGGTCAAGTAGGTATGAATGTAGTAATGGGGCAGGCATAGAGAATTGTATGTGAATGTGAATTACAATAAATCACTAAGGAAAGGAATATGTGAGTGTGTGCCTAATGTAATCTAATATTGTACTGGCAAAATTATAGATGGAAAGGGAGAAGGGGAGGGGGGGAGAGAGGAGGCTGTAATTGACTACAAGGGTATGAGTTATGAGTGATCATAGGGATAGTGTTACATAAGTGGAAATACCTATGGAGGACCGGATGTGTAAGCGCATACCTTATACAAACCTATAGAGTGCTGATGGGTGAGAGTGTGATGTTAGATATAAGACATCCTATAGTGAATAGTGAGCCGTAATCAAGTGCAACAGGGATATTTCACGTGACTATGGGAACCTGGAAGGTAAAGAAAGGGGAGAAAAAACTGTTAGACAAGGTAATCAGACATAATGTAACCAGTTGATCAGACATGATCACCTGGTTTGAGACCCCCTGCCTTACACTATATAGATATCATGTTCATTCCCCATCTATCTTGCTCAGGAGAGCATCTCCCTCCCCCGGCACCAAGAGCAGCTCATACTGAATTGTTACATTGACTAGTAACACTGCACACAGAAATGCACCTTAATATTCCACTGTTAACCCTTTCCTCCCAGCAGTAACACACAACTCCTCACCTTGATATCATGGTGATTTATGGTCAGAATGACTTCAATGCGATCAGTGATTTCTATTCTAGCTCTGCTCACATAGATTTTATATCCACACTCAACTATAGGCCGTTCTTCATATTTTGGGGGCTTTTAGTCAGATATACTAGTTTGTGCCTGTATAGTATTGGTGTAGATGGGAGTGTAGGGCATGGGTTACATGGCACTGTGGTGGAATACTGATGGGAGGTATTGGTGCTGTGTTTGATGCTTCTACTGGGTATTTTCCTACAAATACTGGAACAGCTCACTGCTTAGAATGATCCTTCCCAGCTCTATAATATATTATATATACCCCACAATGCAGGCTCACACACACATTTGTCTCAAGTGTGTTGTAGGGACACAGATACAGTCTTGGTCATGTGACTAAAGGCTACTTTACACACTGCGATATCGGTCCCGATATCGCTAGTGTGGGTACCCGCCCCCATCTGTTGCGCGACACGGGCAAATCGCTGCCCATGCCGCACAACACCGACCAGACCCGTCACACATACTTACCTGCCCGGCGACGTCGCTGTGTCCGGCGAACCGCCTCCTTTCTAAGGGGGCGGTCCGTGCGGCGTCACAGCGACGTCACTGAGCGACCGCCCAATAGCAGCGGAGGGGCGGAGATGAGTGGCCGGAACATCCCGCCCACCTCCTTCCTTCCTCATAGCGGCTGGGAGGCAGGTAAGGAGAGGTTCCTCGTTTCTGCGGTGTCACACGGAGCGATGTGTGCTACCGCAGGAGCGACGAACTACATCGTTACTGCTGCAGTAACGATAATCGAGAATGGAGACCCATGTCACCGATGAGCGATTTTGCACGTTTTTGCAACGATGCAAAATCGCTCATCGGTATCACACGCAGCAACATCGCTAATGCGGCCGGATGTGCGTCACAAATTCCGTGACCCCAACGACTCCGCATTAGCGATGTCGCAGCGTGTAAAGCCCCCTTTAGTGGGAGTGGTGTACAGGGTCTTAGCAGTAAAGAGTATTCCATATTTCTGCCAGATACCCACAGAGATATTGAAATCTGAAAAAAGAGACTTCTGCTCATTGAAGGTAAGAACTGCTCACATAGCGTTCAACTCCACAGCAAACGAGTGCTCTAGCACTGGCATCTCAGCAGGGATATTCCCCTACTACACATGTGTGTCTAGGTCACTGTGACAGTTTACAGGACATAACTCAGGGCACCTAGACAGAAGGCAGAGGGACTACTTTCTATTTCTGGTGTAGAGCTTAGTACAATATATATATATTTATACTATTACATGGGACACATGTACCTTGTATTACCATTATTCGCTGTATATGAACCCCTTTTCTCCGGGCATTATTTGTCTATAGCATTTTTCACGAACCTGAGGCAACTGAGAACCCTTCAGTGAAGGAATTCCACTAACCCTCACAATACCTACCAGGGGCCTCCCTGCAGTAACTCAGGTAGTTGTACCCATTCTCTTTCCGCATTCTATGTGTTCTTCTTCTTTCTTCTTTTTTTTCTTTTTTCTTCTTTTTATTTCTATCATGTAGTTCAGGGGTTTATAGATATATGTCCTGCATCTCATATTTCCTTTAGTGGTGCTTCTTACCCATTCTCATATCATTTACCCTAGTATTTCATGATCCTGAGGCGACTGAGAACCCTTTAATAAAGGAATCCTTTTTCACCTGAATTGTCAAGTGATACTTACCAGTGACTATCACGTAATGTTACAGGTAGTTCCATTTTCTTCCTCTTCTTTCTCTCCTTTCTTCTTTGTCACACGGTCCATTGTGTTATAGCCCACGTGTCATGATAACACTTGTACCATCTTTTCATTTAGATTCCACCTACAATTATTTACCGATTCCAGTTCTGGAATAGGCTTTCATCATCTACTCACTAGAATTCTCAAGTTCATAAGGTACTGAGACATATACATGTTCACACCATTATAAAGAACAAAGTATAAACATTGAGGTTTTTCTCACACCCATGTTCCTGTGTTCTTTGATATGATATGTGTTCATTTCCTTCACTATATAGGATTGCAAGTTTTCCATTTGTACCTTAATGGCAATGACGCTATACAATTGAACACATATCATCCTGTTATCCATATAGGTGTGTATTTACCTGCTTGACTATTTTTGGTTGTTTGATCCAGAATGTTTCTCCAGATAGGTCATGTGGAAATTTTCTTTCCTCAGTACAAATGTTTTCACTATGGCTTTGGAAAATTTTTTTGTATGTGCATCATGGTCATTTGACCCATTGTACTCTCAAGTAGCAATATATTGTACTGTTATGTTGTACTATGTACTAATTACGTGTTTATATGGTTTTGTAACCCTTTATGATCTTAGATAACTTTATCCTTGATAAAGACCTAAAAACAAGCTCGAAACGTTGGATGAATTATCCTTTTGCACAAATAAAGAATTTTCAGCATTCTAAGAGTTCTTTTCTTACGTTATTGATCACTATAGTGTGCCAGAGCTATTTCTATTGAATTGACTCTTATTTTTTCTGAGCACCTGCTATATACACAGTGAGCCAGACATATTCAATTTTCATTCAGAAGGCAGAGGGAAGCCTTAGCAGCTGAGCCTATATCTTGGCTTGTGAGCATTAGAACAGGCCGGCGATTACAGGGTAACATGAAAAATGTCCAGCTTGCATTATGACTAGAACATGACAATATCCTTTTAAGTACTAACCTATGATGCGTTCCTAAGCAGTTGATGTTATATGTTCTACATTTCATTTTCTGCATACTTTCCAAGTAGTAGAATTTGCTTTGATATAGGCAACTGGATTTTCACAATGAAAAGGCAAAGGATAACGCCCGAAAAAGACGCCATACATTATGTCAGTGCCATCACTGACAAACCTGGATTGACCATGAAATACATCAATCCCCTTAAAGGTGAGTTAAAACAAGTTTTAACTAAATTGCCTTAATATTGTCATGCATTAGAATGACTGTCTTAGGTAATGATAAATATTTTCTACAGGAAGAGGAGTGTTTGCTGAAACTGAAATCGAAAAAGGGAGTTTTGTTGCAGAATATCGAGGTGAGCTCACGTATGCACTTACGATGGTAGACAACTACTCGAGATTTATGGTTGTGGTACAAGTCAAAGATCTAATGGCCCATACTGCAGCGAAGGTCTTCCAAGCACACTTATGCAGACCTCATGGCTACTCAGAGAGAGTCCTCACAGATCAAGGCACTGCCTTTGAAGCGGAAATCTTCAAGGACTTCTGCAGCTTTTACCGATGCAGGAAGATGCGTACTACACCCTACCATGCTCAAACCAATGGTTATCAACCTGCTCAGGACTTTACCCCATATTCCAGATGTGGCCTTACAAGTGATTTATAGAGGGGTAACAATACGTTGGGATCATCGGATCTAATCTCCCTTTTTATACACCCTAAAATCTTGTTTGCGTTAGAATAAACAATAACATCATAAAGGTATAGCAGTACCGTTTCAAAGTTTCGGTGTCCCAAGCAGCATTCCATCAGCCTCTGGAAGGTTCCTGGCAAATTGCACAGCTCGAAGGGCATGCTTTTGAACTCGCAGAGACCCATCGGGGTGGCAAAGGCGGTCTTCTCCCGGTCTGCCTCAGCAACGGACACTTGCCAATAGTGACTAGTGAGATCAAGGGTAGAAAAATAATTTGCAGTTGTCAATGCAGCTAGCTATTCCTCAATACAGGGGAGTGGTGCTGTCCTTCTTCTTTAACAGGACCAACGGAGCTGCCCAGAGGCTACAACTGTCACGGATAACCCCAGCCTCCTTCATGTTGCTCAACATGTCCTTGGTACACTGGTAATGTGCAGGTAGATTTGGCTTATATCTCTCTTTGATTGGTGGGTGTGCACTTGTGGGGATGTAGTGTTTGACCCCTTTTATTTTTCAAAAGTCTAGCGGATGTTTGCTGAAGACTTGCTCGTATTCTTGCACTAGCCTGTAGACCCCCTTCTTGTGATGTGAAGGTGTGGAGTCAGTGCCTACGTGTAATTCCTTACACCACTCCTCTGGCTGACTTGGTGAGCTGTCACTGAATGGGTGGGCTGAAGCAATGGTGGATGCTGCTGTTTGGATAGCATGTGTATCTACTGAGAACAGCTTATCAATGGTGGCAAATCGGAGCAGCTTAATCTTTTGCTCTCCGCAGTTCAACACTCTCATGGGCACTCTTCCCTTCCATATTAATGAATAAAACTATGATGTAAATAGCATATAGATACCCCACAAATGCAGATAAAAGTAGGTTATGGGAAAAGGGGGAAGAGAGAAACAGGAAAATAGTGGAATAAAGTATACCTTCCAGGTGGGAGAGGAAATGGCAGCACAGCCAGTGGAGGTGAAGCAAGGGGAGCCTGCAACTAAAGAGTTGAGAGCGTTATCACATGGTGACTGAGCCTGATTGTAACGGGAGCATAGAGGTGCCGATCCTGTCTTACCTGCGTTGGTGTAGAAGTGGGTGTCCTGTGGTGGAGTCAGCTATGTGCAGTGGTGGCCGTGGGTTCTTTTATGTGCGACCGTAGTAATAGCTGTGCCCACTTCCTGTATGGGAGTGGAATGCAGTGAGGCTAATGGAACGCACGCCTGCGCATTTGTGTTTAACGTCGCGCATGTGCAGAACGGAGAAAAGGCTGCGCTCACTTCCTAATGAAAGGGAGTGAGACGCAGCTGGGAAGGGAAGGGAAAAGATTAGGGTTTGGGGATGATGAAAGGGCTTTCTACGGGCAAGGATGGCAAAGGGTGGCAGTGACGGAAAGTCAGGCAGATGGTCCTGTCCTGTCCTGTCCGTCCGTCTTTTTGTATCATGAATTGGAAAGACTGCAAGGGGGAGGGGAGGTGCTTGTGCCCAAAAGGAGGAGTTATTCAGATTCATTGCAGTGGGCGGCGGCTGCAAAAAGCACCATTCTCCTTGTTTTTGCTCTGCAAATTCTACTACTTGGAAAGTATGCAGAAAATGAAATGTAGAACATATAACATCAACTGCTTAGGAACGCATCATAGGTTAGTACTTAAAAGGATATTGTCATGTTCTAGTCATAATGCAAGCTGGACATTTTTCATGTTACCCTGTAATCGCCGGCCTGTTCTAATGCTCACAAGCCAAGATATAGGCTCAGCTGCTAAGGCTTCCCTCTGCCTTCTGAATGAAAATTGAATATGTCTGGCTCACTGTGTATATAGCAGGTGGTCAGAAAAAATAAGAGTCAATTCAATAGAAATAGCTCTGGCACACTATAGTGATCAATAACGTAAGAAAAGAACTCTTAGAATGCTGAAAATTCTTTATTTGTGCAAAAGGATAATTCATCCAACGTTTCGAGCTTGTTTTTAGGTCTTTATCAAGGATAAAGTTATCTAAGATCATAAAGGGTTACAAAACCATATAAACACGTAATTAGTACATAGTACAACATAACAGTACAATATATTGCTACTTGAGAGTACAATGGGTCAAATGACCATGATGCACATATAAAAAATTTTTCCAAAGCCATAGTGAAAACATTTGTACTGAGGAAAGAAAATTTCCACATGACCTATCTGGAGAAACATTCTGGATCAAACAGCCAAAAATAGTCAAGCAGGTAAATACACACCTATATGGATAACAGGATGATATGTGTTCAATTGTATAGCGTCATTGCCATTAAGGTACAAATGGAAAACTTGCAATCCTATATAGTGAAGGAAATGAACACATCATATCAAAGAACACAGGAACATGGGTGTGAGAAAAACCTCAATGTTTATACTTTGTTCTTTATAATGGTGTGAACATGTATATGTCTCAGTACCTTATGAACTTGAGAATTCTAGTGAGTAGATGATGAAAGCCTATTCCAGAACTGGAATCGGTAAATAATTGTAGGTGGAATCTAAATGAAAAGATGGTACAAGTGTTATCATGACACGTGGGCTATAACACAATGGACCGTGTGACAAAGAAGAAAGGAGAGAAAGAAGAGGAAGAAAATGGAACTACCTGTAACATTACGTGATAGTCACTGGTAAGTATCACTTGACAATTCAGGTGAAAAAGGATTCCTTTATTAAAGGGTTCTCAGTCGCCTCAGGATCATGAAATACTAGGGTAAATGATATGAGAATGGGTAAGAAGCACCACTAAAGGAAATATGAGATGCAGGACATATATCTATAAACCCCTGAACTACATGATAGAAATAAAAAGAAGAAAAAAGAAAAAAAAGAAGAAAGAAGAAGAACACATAGAATGCGGAAAGAGAATGGGTACAACTACCTGAGTTACTGCAGGGAGGCCCCTGGTAGGTATTGTGAGGGTTAGTGGAATTCCTTCACTGAAGGGTTCTCAGTTGCCTCAGGTTCGTGAAAAATGCTATAGACAAATAATGCCCGGAGAAAAGGGGTTCATATACAGCGAATAATGGTAATACAAGGTACATGTGTCCCATGTAATAGTATAAATATATATATATTGTACTAAGCTCTACACCAGAAATAGAAAGTAGTCCCTCTGCCTTCTGTCTAGGTGCCCTGAGTTATGTCCTGTAAACTGTCACAGTGACCTAGACACACATGTGTAGTAGGGGAATATCCCTGCTGAGATGCCAGTGCTAGAGCACTCGTTTGCTGTGGAGCTGAACGCTATGTGAGTAGTTCTTACCTTCAATGAGCAGAAGTCTCTTTTTTCAGATTTCAATATCTCTGTGGGTATCTGGCAGAAATATGGAATACTCTTTACTGCTAAGACCCTGTACACCACTCCCACTAAAGGGGGCTTTACACGCTGCGACATCGCTAATGCGGAGTCGTTGGGGTCACGGAATTTGTGACGCACATCCGGCCGCATTAGCGATGTTGCTGCGTGTGATACCGATGAGCGATTTTGCATCGTTGCAAAAACGTGCAAAATCGCTCATCGGTGACATGGGTCTCCATTCTCGATTATCGTTACTGCAGCAGTAACGATGTAGTTCGTCGCTCCTGCGGTAGCACACATCGCTCCGTGTGACACCGCAGAAACGAGGAACCTCTCCTTACCTGCCTCCCAGCCGCTATGAGGAAGGAAGGAGGTGGGCGGGATGTTCCGGCCACTCATCTCCGCCCCTCCGCTGCTATTGGGCGGTCGCTCAGTGACGTCGCTGTGACGCCGCACGGACCGCCCCCTTAGAAAGGAGGCGGTTCGCCGGACACAGCGACGTCGCCGGGCAGGTAAGTATGTGTGACGGGTCTGGTCGGTGTTGTGCGGCATGGGCAGCGATTTGCCCGTGTCGCGCAACAGATGGGGGCGGGTACCCACACTAGCGATATCGGGACCGATATCGCAGTGTGTAAAGTAGCCTTTAGTCACATGACCAAGACTGTATCTGTGTCCCTACAACACACTTGAGACAAATGTGTGTGTGAGCCTGCATTGTGGGGTATATATAATATATTATAGAGCTGGGAAGGATCATTCTAAGCAGTGAGCTGTTCCAGTATTTGTAGGAAAATACCCAGTAGAAGCATCAAACACAGCACCAATACCTCCCATCAGTATTCCACCACAGTGCCATGTAACCCATGCCCTACACTCCCATCTACACCAATACTATACAGGCACAAACTAGTATATCTGACTAAAAGCCCCCAAAATATGAAGAACGGCCTATAGTTGAGTGTGGATATAAAATCTATGTGAGCAGAGCTAGAATAGAAATCACTGATCGCATTGAAGTCATTCTGACCATAAATCACCATGATATCAAGGTGAGGAGTTGTGTGTTACTGCTGGGAGGAAAGGGTTAACAGTGGAATATTAAGGTGCATTTCTGTGTGCAGTGTTACTAGTCAATGTAACAATTCAGTATGAGCTGCTCTTGGTGCCGGGGGAGGGAGATGCTCTCCTGAGCAAGATAGATGGGGAATGAACATGATATCTATATAGTGTAAGGCAGGGGGTCTCAAACCAGGTGATCATGTCTGATCAACTGGTTACATTATGTCTGATTACCTTGTCTAACAGTTTTTTCTCCCCTTTCTTTACCTTCCAGGTTCCCATAGTCACGTGAAATATCCCTGTTGCACTTGATTACGGCTCACTATTCACTATAGGATGTCTTATATCTAACATCACACTCTCACCCATCAGCACTCTATAGGTTTGTATAAGGTATGCGCTTACACATCCGGTCCTCCATAGGTATTTCCACTTATGTAACACTATCCCTATGATCACTCATAACTCATACCCTTGTAGTCAATTACAGCCTCCTCTCTCCCCCCTCCCCTTCTCCCTTTCCATCTATAATTTTGCCAGTACAATATTAGTTTACATTAGGCACACACTCACATATTCCTTTCCTTAGTGATTTATTGTAATTCACATTCACATACAATTCTCTATGCCTGCCCCATTACTACATTCATACTGTCACGGCCGGGCGGTCGGGCAGACCCAGGAGGTGGATCCACTGGACCGAACTCTCTGAGATGGTGGTAGGGAGTCCGGCAGCTGAAGCACTGATGGGCAGTAGAACAGTCCGTGCAAGAGAAGGCAGCGGAGGAGTCCCAGGGACCACGGAGTCACAGAAGGTGGTCTTGGTGACGTAGCTCAGGTTCGGAGGCCGAGGTGATATCAGGCGGGGTCCGGAACCTCTGGAGCAAGATGACGGGTCACCGCAGGGATCCGGGATGGTACGGACTGTCAGATGGCAGACGGACAGCGTGCGGGGATCAGGACACGGCAGACTGGATGGCGAGGCAGGTACGGCTCTACAAAGACAGATAGGTGAGTACAGGCACATAAACACCAAGAGACCTGACTCCTAGCTCAGGGAACACGAAGATCAGGCCCCGCCCCCTTGGACAATGACCCCCTATATACCCTGTACCTGTGCAACCTCATTTCCTGTTAATGGACGCTGGCCCTTTAAGAAAGGGTCAGTGACCGCGCGCGCGCCCTAATGCGCATGCGCGCCGCCCGGGTGCCAGAAGCCAGGGAAGGAGGCTGCGAGGAGGACGCAGGGGAGCCGGCCAGGTCCAGGGAAGCTGTCGGGCGCCGGGATCGGGGGCCCGGAGCCCTGGGACGGACGGAATCCGGTGACTGGGGAGCGGAGAGCGTGGCAGGTGAGCCGGGGAACGGGGGTGAGGACCCGGGGAGCGTGACAGTACCCCCCCCCCCACGCCCCCCTCCCCGCAACCGGGACATGAAGGCACGGATAAGAGGAGTGCCCACGTTCTCCCTGGGCTCCCAAGACCTATCCTCAGGACCATACCCTTCCCAGTCCACCAGGAAGAACTGTCGACCTCGTACGGTCTTCATGGCCACGATATCCCTTACCGCATAGATGTCATCATCGGCAATAGGAGGAGGGGCCGGACTGGCAGCAGCGGAGAAGGGACCAAGGACAACCGGCTTGAGCAGAGAGACGTGGAAGGAGTTGGGTATCCTCATCGTGGCCGGGAGCTGTAGCTTGTAGGATACCTCATTGATCTTGCTGAGGACCTTAAACGGCCCGATGTAGCGAGGACCCAGCTTGTAGGAAGGTATCTTCAATCGGATGTACTGGGAAGCAAGCCAGACCAGGTCACCAGGAGAGAAACACGGAGGATCCAGACGTCTCTTGTCAGCGTGTTTCTTCATCCGCTGGGAAGCGCGCCCAAGGGACGCTTTGACAGAGTCCCAAATGGTAGCAAAGTCACGAACTGCAGTATCAGCAGCCGGGACATCCGATGAAGGGGATATAGGCAATGGGACGGCGGGCTGGAGTCCATAAACAACATGGAAGGGAGATTCGGAGGATGACTCACTGACGTGGTGGTTATGGGAGAATTCAGCCCAAGGCAGAAGCGAGGACCAGTCGTCGTGATGGGCGTTGACATAGTGACGTAGGTATGAGGTCACGATTTGATTGACCCTCTCCACTTGGCCGTTAGACTGAGGATGGTAAGAAGAAGAAAAGTCCAGAGTCACTCCCAGATGTTTGCATAGAGCCCTCCAGAAGCGGGAGGTGAACTGAGTTCCTCTGTCGGACACTATGTGGGATGGAAAGCCATGCAAGCGGAAGATGTGATGTATATAGGCTTCCGCGAGTTCCTGAGCAGAGGGCAGTCCGGCCATAGGAACGAAGTGGGCCATTTTGGAGAATCGATCAACCACGACCCATATGACTGTGTGCCCGGAGGATAATGGCAAGTCCGTAATAAAGTCCATTGCTATGTGTTGCCACGGGACTGAGGGTATCGGTAAAGGCAGAAGACGGCCATGGGGCAAGTGTTTGGGCGTCTTGTTCCTGGCACAGGAGGAGCAGGCAGAGACAAAAGCAGCGACGTCCGTGCGAAGGGATGGCCACCAGTAATGGCGTACAATCGCACCCCATGTTCTCTTCTGACCAGCATGCCCGGCTGTTTTTGAGGCATGACCCCAGTGTAACACTTTTTGCCTGTCGGTATCGGAGACATAGGTCTTCCCGGGCGGTATCTGGGCTAGGGTAACAGGGGCCACCGGAATGATGTTGCTAGGACAGATGATGGGTTGGGTAGTCTCTTCCTCCTGCTCCATGGGCATGAAAGACCTGGACAAGGCATCAGCGCGTACATTCTTGTCCGCGGGTCGGAAGTGAAGCTGAAAGTCGAACCTGGCAAAGAATAAGGACCACCTGGCTTGCCGTGGGTTCAGTCGCTGAGCGGACCGCAGGTATTCTAGGTTCTTGTGGTCCGTGTAGATGATCACGGGATACACTGCACCTTCCAGGAGGTAGCGCCATTCCTCCAGTGCCAGTTTGACTGCCAAGAGCTCTCGGTCCCCGATGGTATAGTTGCGTTCAGGCGCTGAGAAGCCCTTGGAGAAGAATCCGCAAGTCACCATCTTCCCGGAGGAGGACTTCTGCATGAGCACTGCTCCGGCTCCTGAGGAGGAGGCATCCACCTCCAAGGTGAACTGGCGGTTCAACTCCGGACGGTGAAGTACAGGCGAGGAAGCAAAAGCCCGCTTCAAAGAGCCAAACGCGGCGTCGGCCGCAGGCGACCAGTCCTTTGGATTTGCCTCTTTCTTAGTCAAAGCGGAAAGTGGAGCAGTCAGAGCAGAGAAGTGAGGGACGAATTGGCGGTAGTAGTTGGCGAATCCCAGGAAGCGTTGGATTGCCTTCAGTCCAGAAGGGGGAGGCCAGTTGAGAATGGCGGAGACCTTCTTGGGATCCATCTGCAGTCCAGTCTCAGAGATGATGTACCCCAGAAAGGGGAGAGAAGACTGCTCAAAGACACACTTCTCATACTTTGCGTACAGACGGTTCTCTCTTAGTCGTCGTAGAACCAGCTGTACGTGCTCTCTGTGGGTTGGGAGGTCCGGAGAGAAGACAAGGATGTCATCTAGATATACTACCACACAGGTGTAGAGGAGGTCTCGGAACACGTCGTTCACCAGTTCTTGGAAGACGGCAGGGGCGTTACACAGGCCGAAGGGCATCACGCAGTACTCATAATGTCCATCGCGCGTATTAAACGCGGTCTTCCATTCGTCACCAGAGCGGATGCGCACCAGATTGTAAGCACCCCGAAGATCCAGCTTGGTGAACAGACGAGCTCCTCTAAGCCGGTCAAACAATTCGGGGATGAGCGGCAGAGGGTACTTGTTCTTAACAGTGATCTGATTCAGACCCCGGTAGTCGATGCAGGGACGTAAATCGCCCTCTTTTTTCTTGACAAAGAAGAAACCTGCTCCAGCAGGAGAGGAGGATCTCCGAATGAATCCCCTAGCCAGGCTCTCTGAGATGTAAGTCGACATAGCCCTTGTTTCGGCTGGAGATAAAGGATATATCCGTCCTCGTGGTGGCGTTGTTCCAGGGAGCAGGTCGATGGCACAATCGTAGGGGCGATGTGGCGGCAGTACCTCGGATTCTTTTTTATCAAAGACATCAGCAAAGGACCAATAAGCCGAGGGCAGCCCCGGTAGGTTCTCAGGAACCGGAGGTCGTCGGATGGGTTGTGTGGATTTTAGGCATCTCTCATGACACGAAGCACCCCAGCGGGTGATTTCGCCAGTGCCCCAGCTGACTGATGGTTCGTGAGTCCGTAACCATGGAAGGCCCAGCAGGATCTGATGGGACATGTGCGGAAGGACGTAGAAGGCGATGTTCTCGGTGTGAAGAGCACCGATGCGCAGTTCAACCGGCCTGGTGGTCCAGGAGATGGTGTCAGAAAGGGGTCTCCCATCCACAGAGGCAATCACCAGGGGCTTGTTGAGTGGGATAACAGGCACCTGGTATTTGTCCACGGTGGCTTGCTGGATGAAATTGCCTGCTGCCCCGGAATCAAGATAGGCCTCAGCCGTGAACCGCGTCTCTCCCGTTGTCACTTGCACGGTCCATGTGACCGGATCAGAGAGAGTCCCAGCACCTAGGGTGGCCTCTCCTACCAACCCTAGGCTTTGGAGTTTCCCGGCCTTTCCGGACAGGAACGGAGGAGGTGTGTGCCCTCACCGCAGTAAAAGCAGAGACCCTGGGCAAGCCGCTCTGCTCTACGTTGTGCAGACTGACGCACTCGGTCAATCTGCATGGGCTCGTGGACGGGACTCCCAGCTGTTGATGACTGAGGTACGGAGGGCTTCTGAGGAGGAGATGAATGCCGTAACGGGCGTCTCTCACGAGATAGCTCTTTGGAGCGCTCCTGAAAACGTATGTCCACACGAGTTGCTAGGGCAATCAGGGCATCTAGGGTGGAGGGCACGTCCCGACCCGCCAACTCATCCTTGATGCGACTCGAGAGTCCCTCCCAGAAGGCGGCTGTTAGGGCCTCATTATTCCACCCGAGTTCTGAAGCCAAAGTGCGAAAACGGATGGCGTATTGGCCCACCGTCAGTGTTCCTTGACGTAGGCGGAGGAGTGATGAAGCAGAGGCAGAAGCGCGTCCCGGCTCGTCAAAGGTGCTGCGGAATGCCTGCAGGAACTGTTGAAGATCCTTGGTCATGGGGTCCTCCTTCTCCCACAAGGGGTTCATCCACGCCAGCGCCTCGCCCTCTAGGTGGGACATTATAAAGGCGACCTTGGCTTGGTCGGAGGCGAACAGATGTGGCAGCTGCGTGAAATGAAGGGAACATTGATTTATGAAGCCCCTGCAGGTCTTGGGATCTCCAGCATAACGAGGAGGTGACGCCAAACGGAGTCGGGAAGCATCTGACGAGGTTGCCACTGGTGCGGGGGCCATGGCTTGCCTGGCGGGGGACCTGGGTGCCGCAGGCGTCATTGATGCTTGTAATGTGTACAGGCGGGTGTCCACGGAGGTCATGAATTGCAGCATGCGGGTCTGGACTTCACGCTGGCGTTGGAGTTCCTCTTGCAGAGCCATTAGTGCTGCAGCGGGATCCATGGCCTGATCTTACTGTCACGGCCGGGCGGTCGGGCAGACCCAGGAGGTGGATCCACTGGACCGAACTCTCTGAGATGGTGGTAGGGAGTCCGGCAGCTGAAGCACTGATGGGCAGTAGAACAGTCCGTGCAAGAGAAGGCAGCGGAGGAGTCCCAGGGACCACGGAGTCACAGAAGGTGGTCTTGGTGACGTAGCTCAGGTTCGGAGGCCGAGGTGATATCAGGCGGGGTCCGGAACCTCTGGAGCAAGATGACGGGTCACCGCAGGGATCCGGGATGGTACGGACTGTCAGATGGCAGACGGACAGCGTGCGGGGATCAGGACACGGCAGACTGGATGGCGAGGCAGGTACGGCTCTACAAAGACAGATAGGTGAGTACAGGCACATAAACACCAAGAGACCTGACTCCTAGCTCAGGGAACACGAAGATCAGGCCCCGCCCCCTTGGACAATGACCCCCTATATACCCTGTACCTGTGCAACCTCATTTCCTGTTAATGGACGCTGGCCCTTTAAGAAAGGGTCAGTGACCGCGCGCGCGCCCTAATGCGCATGCGCGCCGCCCGGGTGCCAGAAGCCAGGGAAGGAGGCTGCGAGGAGGACGCAGGGGAGCCGGCCAGGTCCAGGGAAGCTGTCGGGCGCCGGGATCGGGGGCCCGGAGCCCTGGGACGGACGGAATCCGGTGACTGGGGAGCGGAGAGCGTGGCAGGTGAGCCGGGGAACGGGGGTGAGGACCCGGGGAGCGTGACACATACCTACTTGACCCTATCCTGATACCCCTTGTCTCACCTTGTTGGTCCCTACACCTGTTATCATGTCCTTTCCTGTGTCTGTCTTGTCACACAACACATTTTAGCATATAACTTGTGCTCCTTATTACCTGTCCTGCCTATTAGAATTATGTCCATTATGTCCATGCATGGCCCAATGAATCAAGTCTGTACTTCATATTCATGGTTTAAGCCTTTGGGTTCCAATGTGCCCAGAGTATATATCCAGAAAGATTCCCTTTCTTTGAGCTTCCTAATTCTATTGCCTCCTCTGCGTATGGCTTGGACATGTTCGATGACTTGGAATCTTAATTGGATCACTGTGTGATTATGCGTCACAAAATGGTGTGGGACTGGTAATAGAATCTGCTTACAATGTATTGTTGACTTGTGTTTAGCTCAAAGAAAGAGAATCTTTCTGGATATGTACTCTGGGCATATTAGAACCCAAGGGCTTAAACCGTGAATATGAAGTAAAGACTTGATTCATTGGGCCGTGCACCATGTCACCAAGTGTCCAATTGCATTGTCCTATGGCTCACAATGGTTATGCGTTTTCATTGGATGGATAATCGAAGCCATGTTTTTTTCCTTTCTGTTGGGTTTGTTGTGTGAGTAGCCTATAGGATTAAGTTGGTTACCGCAGGCAGTGGATTTAACTTCCTGTCTTTGGTCCAGTGGTAGATGGATTGTCTGGTCTATGAGCTGTTATTGGTTTGAATGCAGGTGAATGCCCATGGGCTGCTTATGACTGTGTAAAATAGTATTGATTCATGATGGATTTCAGACTACATGTAGATATCTTCAGTCTTTCTATCCACATCATTTAAATGAACATTATCCATGCAGCTTGATGCCTTGTGGACTCGGTCTAGGGACTTTGGCTTCAACTAGAGGATCACTTGGCTACATGGCTTCAATCTAGGGGCTCCAATTCCGATTGGAGATCATAACCGCAATCTAGGGATTTCGACTCCGGCTGCCAGGATTATGCCATATCATCATACCAGAGACTACTTAAGGAAGAAACCCAGGTTGGACAATTTTGTCACCTGGCTACAGACTTTGCAGACCTCAGCCAGCTTCCTAAATCTGGCGCTATTCTATTGTCGGTGGGTGCCCGACAAATTACACAGCTATGTAAAATTTTGGTTTATGAAACTTCAAATCCAGTGACTGATTATTATGTTTTCTAATGTCCTGATTTAAAAAAAAAAAAAATATTTTTTTTTAACCATCAAATATTGATTTTGTACAATCCATGTGTGAAGTTACATACAAGTGACATGAACAAGAAAAATACTTATTGTAACCAAAAATATTCACAATTTTATATATAAAATACATTTATTTATTGTACAGTCATTCTGCAACTTTATTAGAAATTTATTCTTGCACTTTTTCCTTTTCTCTAAATCCCCCTTTTCTCTTATAGAAGGCCTGTGGATCTTCTCTGTGAAGCATCCGGCAATCATGTTCACGTTTCATTTACTTTGGTATCGTCGTTCCATCTCCTTGATATTCCGATGAAAACCTTCTTGTTCTTCCCACCAGCACCAAGGTTTTCAGACAAGTAGTCCAAATAGGAATGTAAAAAATGTAACTTCAAATTCATTAGACAACCCAAGGCTTTGAAACGTTTCAGCATGTTCTCCACGATGGACTTAAATTTTGATTCTTTGTTGTTACCTAGAAACGTATTTATTGCTTCTTTCAAAGAGTCCCAAGCCCTTTTTTCAACAGTTTTCATTATTGTTTAAAACACGTCATCCTTCATTCATGGGTTTCTGAATATCCGAACCCACAAAAATGCTTTTGTGCTGCCCCTGTGCCAGCAGCCGCCGTTGGTCGGATCCAGACCTTCTAAGAGAGTGGCTCGACCCGGGGGTCTCGCGGACATGTCGAATAAAAGGAGGAATGTAGATGTATGGGCTAGGCCGTATTAAGTTTGTGACGCCACCAACGGTGTGTGGTGAGGTGGGACACCACCGCTGCCGTTATGGGATACCCGGGAGAGATGTAGTGGCAGCTGGATGTTAACCCCTCCGTGTGTAGGGATGATTGCCCCGGGGCCCAGTGTCTTTGTGCAGGGTATGGAGATGGCAAGGGCCGGCGCACCTGAGCAAGCAGGGGGATGTTTGGTTACTCACAGTAAATGAATCACACGAGTCTTTCGGTAAACCAAAGGTGCTGGTGGCCTGCCGCCCCGGCCGGTTGCATTCAGGTCCCCCACCCAGGCTGGTGGTCGCTGTCCTTTACTCTGCACTTGTTTTTGTGTATGGTGGACTGCCTGGTCTGGAACTCAGGAGTCCGCTCCCGGCTGGATATGGCCTAAGGAGCCGTGCCCGCAGGCGCTGGCCCGTGGGATCTAAGGGCCCTGGCGGTGGCCTTATCCCTATCAGTGGGCTGTTGTCTTCTTTGAGGGACTTTAGGTGGGATAGGACCTATAATCCTGCCCTCAATCATTTAATTAGCTAGGCCGCTGGTTTCGGTCCTGGCTTCAGGGTCCTAGGTGACTAGGGTTTCAGGTCGGCTGTGTGTTTCCTAAGTGAGGAAAGGTGTTGTGCGGGGGCCTATCTGTAACTACCTGGTTTTGCCAGGGCATCACACCTTCCTTCAGACTTGATTCTGACAGTCCCTGAAACTTGGTACACAGGTACTTAAACATCTCTCCTTCTTTCAGTAGCGCTTTCACAAACAGCTTCATCAGTCCAAGCTTACAGTGGAGTGGTGGCAAGAGAACTTTAGGTGGGATCAACTAAGCTTTATGCAACAATGTTCTTGAGTCCCGGTTACAAAGATGTTCTTGTTGGCCAATTTTTTTTGCTCCAGTGAAGAGTCCTAACCTGGCTTTCCAATTCACACAAAAAGCATGTGTTCTGCCTTCTTTTACGTAATGCTGTGAATCTCTAGCATACAGCTAAACCCTAGTTCACATTTCAAATAAACAGACTGTGGAGTTCAATAGCCTTGATTTATTAGCTGGTAACGTGAACTTGATTGCAGTATACATGGAATATACAGTGAATATAGGAATATCCAAGATGCAGTTGAAGACAGAATACGGTATATCCAAGATACTGTTTTATACGGGTAAAAACTATAACAAGAAAATGATTACAGTCAGTACAGTGTTAATACAGAGTTAACATAGCATAACAGTACATGAGATGCAGTTCTTACGAGAATGTAGGTGAAAGGTCACTGCATCTGCAATACATAGAAATCTTATCTAGACAAACAAGACAGGGATGACACTAAAGGTGTAGAAGTACAATGTACAATGCATTTACTACACTCTTCCATCTAGGATTCTATCACTAACACATGTAATTTGCTTTGCTCACCGGATTACACTAGGCAGGGGTGAATGTACAGAGAGGTAAGTCGGCATGTCCTTTCCTGACAAATCCAAAGAGAAAATGGCTGCAGGCTTCTTCTCAGCTCAGGGAGGCATTCCTTACCCAGAATACATTTAGCTTAAAGGGAAACTCAGCAATTCAAAAGAATAACAATGACCTCTAGGGGTTGTAACAGAAATTTCAATGAATGACTATTAGCAGGCTGCCATGAGGCAGAACAGCATGGGTATTTAATATATCCTCCTTGCTGCCCAAGAAGCAATGAGAACATTTTTAGACCACCACATATTGACCATCCATGCTCCTTGTAGTTAAGTTTCTTGAGAATAAAGTCTAAATTCTCACAGCTTTCTTCCAAGTGCATAGCATGTGTGACGCCCTGGACTAGCCAGGTAGTCACAAACACAAAATCACACACACCCCCTCCCCTGGATAGTCTACATCAGTCACACAAAATCCTTGTTGCCTCCTCCAGGGTCTGATGTCCACACCAGGTGGGGCGGAGCCAGGCGGTTGGCCCCACCCACCGAGGAGTTCACAGGCCTGGAGGCGGGAAAAGCAGTTAGTTTAGTTTTGTAGTGGAAAGTGAGAGGACAGAAACTGTTAGTGTCTGGGTAGGAGCCCAGGCACTGTCAGCAAGGTCGGCAGACGGTGGTGGCCGTCTGCAGGAGGTGGTACAAGTCAGCTGAACCGTAGGACCGGGGACGGGCGGTGACCCGAGGGGAACTGAACCGGTGAGCGGATCTGTACCAAGCACAAAGGCAGGGCCATTGGACCCTGACCAGGCTAGGAGCCGCCGACAATGGTCAAATCCGAGAGTGACCGGAATCCCAGGGGTTCCCTAACACCCAAGACCCGACAGAAGGCAACCGTCCACACCGTGAGGATAAAAAGCCACCGCCATAGGCTAGAGATCCAAGGGCCAGCGCCTGCGGGCAAACGGGCTCCCTCGGTACGTACACCCCAGCCATCCAGCCTCCCCGTACCGCCACCGGGCCCCGGGATCACCAACCCCTACCCACGGAGGGGGAACCAACATCCTAGCTGCTCCCTGCCATCGCTCCCGGGATCCCCGTCACCAGCAGTGGTGGTGCCCATTATCACCACGACCTGTGGGTGACGTCACTAACTATCTCCCCAAACAAACCACCCCCTTTTCACTCGTGGGCGAGGAGCGCTGCTCGAGTCCCCGGATCTGGCCCTCCGCTCGAGCCACCGAGCAGCAGCAGCAGCAGAAGTCCCCGAACCCGAGCGTAGCGTGCGTGGCCCCTCTGCCCGCGACACATGCCCTACACACACTGAAGAATACTTACTGCCATTGAGCAGTAGCACAGCTTTCAGACTTTTTGGATGAAACAATGACGTGTCTCCACTCGCTCACATTGTACTTAATGTTACATTTTCCATCAGCACAGGAACATCGCTTGAATACACTAGAGCACCATCTTCAGAAAAGTATGGAGGGAATCTTTTCAGAATTCTAACCTTTTGGAAACCTATTGTCACGCTCTCCGGGTCCCCTGCTTCGCTCCCCGGCTCCTCTGGCAGACATCCCCCGCTCCACGGTCTCCAGCCTCCACCACCTGCGGTCCCCAGGCGGCCCGGTCCCCGCTCCCGGCGCCCGTCGGCAGCCCTGCTCCAGGCCGGCTCCCCTGCTTCCTATACACCGCTCCCTGCCCTGGCTTCTGGCACCCGGGCCTCGCGCATGCGCATTAGGGCGCGCGCGCGGTCATTGACCCTCTCTTAAAGGGCCAGCGTCCACTGACAGGAAATTGAACACACAGGTACAGGGTATAAAGGGGTTTAATGTCCAAGTGGGCGGGGCCTGTTCTTCGTGTTTCCTAAGCTAGGAGTCAGGTCTCCTTGTGTCTCTGTGATATACTTACCTATCTCTCTTCTAGAGCCGCTCCTGCCTCGCCATCCGGTCCTGCCGATTCCCGAACCCCGAACGCTGACTATCTGCCATCCCGTCAGTCCGTACCATCTCTGATCCCTGTGGTGACCCGTCCTCTCGCTCCATCGGTTCCGGACTCTGCCTGACATCTCGGCCTCCGAACCTGAGCTCCGTCACCCGGACTACCATCAGTGACTCCGTGGTCCCAGGGACTTCTCCATTCCACTCTTTTGCACGGACTGTCCTGCTACCCGTAGTGCTCCGGCTACCGGACCCCTTGCCTTCATTAAGGTGTTCGGCCCAGTGGATCCACCTCCTGGGTCTGCCCGTCCACCTGGCCCTAACACCTATAGAATCAGTGTTTGTGAAAAAACTGTACGTGATGATATTTTTTCAATATTTTTACTGAGTCCAATGATCAAAAGTATGAAAAAAATCACATCTTTCAAAAATTTTTACCCTTGGAAACCTGTGTTATTATTACTATGCACGAGCCCTAAATTGTCTGAAAAACAACAAATATGCTGGTTGGATAGACCTTGACCCCACAATTCAACGGCCACAATTAAGGAGAAAAGTGCTAAGAGAGTTAAATTTGCCCCTGAAATAACCCATGATACGGGCCAAGGAGGGACACACCATTTTGATCCGAAAATAGCCCAACACCATGAGAGACGGGCAAATCCGTGAAAAGACAAAGTTCCAAGCTACAACTGACGCAGGATCTACAGCACATACGCCCATTGTAATTGTTCATGATTTCCGGCCACTACGCATTTCAGCCTTCAGGGACCTGGTAATTCGAATGCTATGTCCAGGAGTAGAGATGAGCGAACCGGTCCCGGTTCGGCTCGAGGTCGGTTCGCCGAACGGAGCTCCCGTTCGAGTTCGGCTCGTCGAACGTTCGACGAACCGAACTCGAGCCAATAGGAAACAATGGCAGGCAATCACAAACACAGTAAAACACCTAGAAAACACCCTCAAAGGTGTCCAAAAGGTGACAAACAACTCACAACACAACACAAACACATGGGAAAGTGACAAGGACATATACTCATGCGAAAACAAAACAGCTGGACAAGGAAAAAGAGGAGGACACACAGATATAGGCATGGCACGCCATTCTAAAATCATGTAAAACACCGCAAGGTGACTCCAAGCGGAGTCTCCCTTTTTTCCAAAAATTGGGTCCCACACACACCCACCCCTTCAGTGGCAGCAGTTGTGCCCCAGTTGTACACTTCACAGCTACATTTGCATCAAGCACATTCAAAAATACGCTATTCTTAACCGTCCCCAGGATGACACCGGGGTAGGTAGCAAAGTCTTTCCTGATCCCAGCTCTGTTCATCTTGGCTTCTTTTAAAAACACAGCAAGCAAGGGTTACTCCAAGCGGAGTCTCCCTTTTTTCCAAAAATTGGGCCACACAGACACCCACCCCATCAGTGGCAGCACTTGGGCCCTAGTTGCAAACAGGATGTTTTGATTTGCATCAAGCAAATTCAAAAATACGCCATAATTAACCGTCCCCAGGATGACACCGGGGTAGGTAGCAAAGTCTTTCCTGATCCCAGCTCTGTTCATCTTGGCTTCTTTTAAAAACACAGCAAGCAAGGGTTACTCCAAGCGGAGTCTCCCTTTTTTCCAAAAATTGGGCCACACAGACACCCACCCCATCAGTGGCAGGACTTGGGCCCTAGTTGCAAACAGGATGTTTTGATTTGCATCAAGCACATTCAAAAATACGCCATTCTTATCCGTCCCCAGGATGACACCGGGGTAGGTAGATAAAGTCTTTGCTGACCCATGACTTGTTCATCTTGGCTTCTTTTAAAAACACAGCAAGCAAGGGTTACTCCAAGCGGAGTCTCCCTTTTTTCCAAAAATTGGGCCACACAGACACCCACCCCATCAGTGGCAGCACTTGGGCCCTAGTTGCAAACAGGATGTTTTGATTTGCATCAAGCACATTCAAAAATACGCCATAATTAACCGTCCCCAGGATGACACCGGGGTAGGTAGCAAAGTCTTTCCTGATCCCAGCTCTGTTCATCTTGGCTTCTTTTAAAAACACAGCAAGCAAGGGTTACTCCAAGCGGAGTCTCCCTTTTTTCCAAAAATTGGGCCACACAGACACCCACCCCATCAGTGGCAGCACTTGGGCCCTAGTTGCAAACAGGATGTTTTGATTTGCATCAAGCACATTCAAAAATACGCCATAATTAACCGTCCCCAGGATGACACCGGGGTAGGTAGCAAAGTCTTTCCTGATCCCAGCTCTGTTCATCTTGGCTTCTTTTAAAAACACAGCAAGCAAGGGTTACTCCAAGCGGAGTCTCCCTTTTTTCCAAAAATTGGGCCACACAGACACCCACCCCATCAGTGGCAGCACTTGGGCCCTAGTTGCAAACAGGATGTTTTGATTTCCATCAAGCACATTCCAAAATTCGCCATAATTAACCGTCCCCAGGATGACACCGGGGTAGGTAGCAAAGTCTTTCCTGATCCCAGCTCTGTTCATCTTGGCTTCTTTTAAAAACACAGCAAGCAAGGGTTACTCCAAGCGGAGTCTCCCTTTTTTCCAAAAATTGGGCCACACAGACACCCACCCCATCAGTGGCAGCACTTGGGCCCTAGTTGCAAACAGGATGTTTTGATTTGCATCAAGCACATTCAAAAATACGCCATAATTAACCGTCCCCAGGATGACACCGGGGTAGGTAGCAAAGTCTTTCCTGATCCCAGCTCTGTTCATCTTGGCTTCTTTTAAAAACACAGCAAGCAAGGGTTACTCCAAGCGGAGTCTCCCTTTTTTCCAAAAATTGGGCCACACAGACACCCACCCCATCAGTGGCAGCACTTGGGCCCTAGTTGCAAACAGGATGTTTTGATTTGCATCAAGCACATTCAAAAATACGCCATAATTAACCGTCCCCAGGATGACACCGGGGTAGGTAGCAAAGTCTTTCCTGATCCCAGCTCTGTTCATCTTGGCTTCTTTTAAAAACACAGCAAGCAAGGGTTACTCCAAGCGGAGTCTCCCTTTTTTCCAAAAATTGGGCCCCACACACACCCACCCCTTCAGTGGCAGCAGTTGTGCCCCAGTTGTACACTTCACAGCTACATTTGCATCAAGCACATTCAAAAATACGCTATTCTTAACCGTCCCCAGGATGACACCGGGGTAGGTAGCAAAGTCTTTCCTGATCCCAGCTCTGTTCATCTTGGCTTCTTTTAAAAACACAGCAAGCAAGGGTTACTCCAAGCGGAGTCTCCCTTTTTTCCAAAAATTGGGCCACACAGACACCCACCCCATCAGTGGCAGCACTTGGGCCCTAGTTGCAAACAGGATGTTTTGATTTGCATCAAGCACATTCAAAAATACGCCATAATTAACCGTCCCCAGGATGACACCGGGGTAGGTAGCAAAGTCTTTCCTGATCCCAGCTCTGTTCATCTTGGCTTCTTTTAAAAACACAGCAAGCAAGGGTTACTCCAAGCGGAGTCTCCCTTTTTTCCAAAAATTGGGCCCCACACACACCCACCCCTTCAGTGGCAGCAGTTGTGCCCCAGTTGTACACTTCACAGCTACATTTACATCAAGCACATTCAAAAATACGCTATTCTTAACCGTCCCCAGGATGACACCGGGGTAGGTAGCAAAGTCTTTCCTGATCCCAGCTCTGTTCATCTTGGCTTCTTTTAAAAACACAGCAAGCAAGGGTTACTCCAAGCGGAGTCTCCCTTTTTTCCAAAAATTGGGCCACACAGACACCCACCCCATCAGTGGCAGCACTTGGGCCCTAGTTGCAAACAGGATGTTTTGATTTGCATCAAGCACATTCAAAAATACGCCATAATTAACCGTCCCCAAGATGACACCGGGGTAGGTAGCAAAGTCTTTCCTGATCCCAGCTCTGTTCATCTTGGCTTCTTTTAAAAACACAGCAAGCAAGGGTTACTCCAAGCGGAGTCTCCCTTTTTTCCAAAAATTGGGCCCCACACACACCCACCCCTTCAGTGGCAGCAGTTGTGCCCCAGTTGTACACTTCACAGCTACATTTGCATCAAGCACATTCAAAAATACGCTATTCTTAACCGTCCCCAGGATGACACCGGGGTAGGTAGCAAAGTCTTTCCTGATCCCAGCTCTGTTCATCTTGGCTTCTTTTAAAAACACAGCAAGCAAGGGTTACTCCAAGCGGAGTCTCCCTTTTTTCCAAAAATTGGGCCACACAGACACCCACCCCATCAGTGGCAGCACTTGGGCCCTAGTTGCAAACAGGATGTTTTGATTTGCATCAAGCACATTCCAAATCAACAAGCATTTACTCTCCCCAGGATGACACAGGGGTAGTAAATTCCTTATGGATCCATGACTTGTTCATTTTGATGACATTGTCACTGGACAGACGCGTGCGCTTATCTGTCAGCACACACCCAGCAGCACTGAATACACGTTCAGAGACAACGCTGGCAGCTGGACACGACAAAATCTCCAAGGCGTAACTGGAGAGCTCTGGCCATTTTTCTAGGTTTGAAGCCCAAAAGGAGCAAGGCTCCAGTTGCACAGTCATGGCATCGATGTTCATTTGGAGATACTCCTGTATCATCCTCTCCAGCCGTTGAGTATGTGTCAGACTTGTTGTCTCTGGTGGCCTTGCAAAAGAGGGTCTAAAAAAATTATGAAAAGATTCCATAAAATTGCTGTTACCGGCACCAGATACGGTCCTACTGGTACGGGTAGACTGTTGAAGATGACGAGACCGTCCCATGTTTGTCAAGTTACAACTGGGAGATTCCCTCCCTGCACCTGCACGGTTGTTTGGTGGAAAAGCCGAGCTAAGATCGAGTAACAGCTTCTGCTGATACTCCTGCATACGTGCGTCCCTTTCTATGGCTGGAATTA
Source organism: Anomaloglossus baeobatrachus (assembly GCF_048569485.1). Taxonomy (NCBI): domain Eukaryota; kingdom Metazoa; phylum Chordata; class Amphibia; order Anura; family Aromobatidae; genus Anomaloglossus; species Anomaloglossus baeobatrachus. The sequence goes on along the minus strand of NW_027442073.1, from coordinate 33,388 downwards.
TGTCACAAAATTTGGACTTGTACCGGGGATCTAATAGTGTGGCAATCCAGTAGTCATCATCACTTCTAATTTTGACAATACGACTGTCATGTTGGAGGTAGTGCAACAAAAAGGCACTCATGTGTCTTGCGCAGCCATGCGGACCAAGTCCACGCTGTGTTTGTGGCATAGAGGTGCTACCCGTTCTTTCTTCCTCTGACATCTCCCCCCAACCTCTTTCAACTGAAATTTGACTAAGGTCTCCCTCATCCGCTGAGTCTTCCATGTCCATGGACAGTTCGTCCTCCATTTCTTCATGTTCTCCTGCACCTTGCTCAACATTTCGCCTGCTACTATGCGCCCTTGTCGATCCCTGTTCCCCATGGTCCCATGCCTGCTGCGTTGGTGATGATGAACGTCTGGACCTTGGTGATGTTGTTGTCCCTTGCGCATATGAATCCTCCTGTAGTCCCTCCCCTTCATGTTGTCCCACCCCCTGACTCCGAATAGTGTTTAGCGTGTGCTCCAGCATGTAAATGACTGGAATCGTCATGCTGATAATGGCATTGTCAGAGCTAAACATATTCGTCGCCATGTCGAAACTGTGCAGAAGGGTGCATAGGTCCTTGATCTGAGACCACTCCATCAGGGTGATCTGCCCCACCTCTGCATCTCGTTGGCCCAGGCTATACGTCATGACGTATTGCACCAGGGCTCTGCGGTGCTGCCACAGTCGCTGTAACATGTGGAGAGTTGAATTCCAGCGTGTCGCCACATCGCATTTCAGGCGATGAACCGGCAGGCCGAAAGACTTCTGGAGCGATGCAAGTCGCTCTGCTGCGGCGCTTGAACGGCGGAAGTGAGCTGACAGTTTTCGTGCCCTGTTCAGAAGGCCATCTAGGCCGGGATAGTGTGTTAAAAATTGCTGGACGACAAGGTTCAACACGTGAGCCATACAAGGTACGTGTGTCACAATGCCCAGGCGAAGTGCCGCACCCAGGTTTGCAGCATTGTCGCACACGGCCTTACCAGGCTGCAGGTTGAGTGGAGACAACCATTTATTAAACTCGGACCGCAGAGCTGACCACAACTCCTCAGCTGTGTGACTCTTATTCCCAAGACATGTCAAGCTAAAGACCGCCTGATGCCGTTGCGCTCTGCTGCCAGCATAGTAATGAGGCGTGCGTGATTCCTTCTGCGCAGTGAGAACGCTGGTGGCCTGACCAGGCAGGCTTGGGGCGGAGGTGGAGGACCCAGATGAGGTGGAGGATGCAGAAGCTGTGGAGGAACTTGGACAGACAGAGGATTGACACACAAGTCGTGGGGACGGCAAGACTTGTGCAGCAGACCCTTCACCATCTATCACCATAGTTACCCAGTGCCCAGTCAGCGACATGTAACGTCCCTGTCCATGCTTACTGGTCCAAGTATCGGTGGTGAAATGCACCCGTTCACACACAGAGTTTCTCAAGGAAGCGGTGATGTTGTGTGCGACATGCTGGTGTAGCGCGGGCACACCTTTCTTAGAGAAGTAGTGGCGACTAGGCATCTGGTACTGGGGCACAGCGACAGACATAAGGTCTCTAAAATCCTGTGTGTCCACTAGGCGGAAAGGCAGCATTTCGGTAGACAACAGCTTACAGAGGGATAGAGTCAACCTCTTAGCTTTGTCATGGGTCGGAGGAAGTGGCCTTTTATTTGACCACATCTGAGGGACAGAGATCTGGCTGCTGTGTGTAGACGGTGTTGAGTAGGGTGTCCCTGGAAAAATGCAGGTTTGTGAGGAAAGTGCAGGCGGAGACATGATGTTGCCTTCATCCAACGTTGGTGCTATCGATGTCTGAGAGAGCTGTACACACTCACTTGTTTCCCCTTCCAAACCAACTGACGACCTTACAAGCAAACTGCCTGTTGCGGTTACAGTGGTGGAAGTTTGGCGTGGAAAAACAGGTGTGACAGCTGTCCCCACAGTCCTAGAAGATGAAGAGCGCGCGGATGCACTGGAAGGGGCGGGCGGTGGATGGTTCGCTCTTGCAGCATTGCAGCACAGTGAGCTTCCTACCGGGACCTATGATATTTATTCATGTGACGATTCATGGAAGAAGTTGTCAAAGTGCTGAGGTTTTGACCTCTACTAAGAGAATCATGACAAATTTTACATATCACATGATTTGGGCGATCTTTTTCTATGTCAAAAAAGGACCAGGCTAGGCAAGGCTTAGAGGCCATGCGACCTGTTGATCCACCCCGAATAATGCTCATAGGCAGAGTGGTGGCTGAGGATGCAGTTGTAGACGTGCTACCAGTGCTCCGACTCTGTCCAGGAAGGCGCAAGGTAACTTCGTCGTCGGTTGCATCCTCCTCCACCGCCTCTGTTGACCTCCTCGAGTGCCTGACTGGGGGTTGACAGTAGGTGGGATCTAGAACTTCATCATCAATTGTTGTGTTTGCACTCCCCTCCCCCTCAGACCGAGCCTCTTCTTGCCCTGACCGAATATTTAAGTTGTCATCCCAATCGGGTATCTGCGTCTCATCTTCATCAGTATGTTCCTCATTGTCTATAACCACAGGTGTTACAGTTTGTGACAAAGGGTCAACATTATGCTCAGAAACTTGGTCCTCACAGCCTGAATCAGAGTCACAAAGGTTCTGGGCATCACTGCAGACCATTTCCTGTTCTGTATTCACTGTAGCTTGGGAGCAGACCTCTGATTCCCAGGCTATAGTGTGACTGAACAGCTCTGCAGACTCAGCCATCTCAGTTCCACCATACTGTGCAGGGCTGATGGAGACTTCAGAGCTGGGAGAAATCAAGTGTGATTGGGATGACAACTCAGAGGACTGGTGTTTTTTGGATGCGGTACTTGAAGTGGCTGAGAGGGCACTTGTTGGACCACTTGAGATCCATTCAAGCATTTTCCTTTTTTGCCCATCATCTACCTTTCTTCCTGTTGTTCGTGTCCGTAAAAAAGGGAGCACATCGGATTGTCCACGGTAAGTAGTAGACATCTTACTTTTGCTGGTAGATGGTCTATCTTCAGCAGATGATAATGGAGCTTTGCCACTTTCCCCACAGACAAAACCTTTTTTGCCTTTTCCACCACGCCTCTTCCCCTTTCCACCAGCATCTGTCATTTTGCCACTCATGTTGATTGCGACAAGATTGTGGACTGAAAATGTGGTAGTAAAAATTGAGAGGTGGTGAAGATTGCAGTGGTGGTCTAGCTTTATTAACAGCAGAATAATAAAGAATAAATATCCCTGACAATGCAACTTATTTATAATGAGTTGGAGTGTGCAACGCAGGCAGATGCGCTCTGCAAATGTCTTGGCACTAGTGGGACTATAGCAAAGTCCAATAGCCACGTATAGGATGCCACTAGGTACACTGAGTGTTTGCTAGTATAATGGCTAAGTTAAAATTAGTTGGAGTGTGCAACGCAGGCAGATGCGCTCTGCAAATGTCTTGGCACTAGTGGGACTATAGCAAAGTCCAATAGCCACGTATAGGATGCCACTAGGTACACTGAGTGTTTGCTAGTATAATGGCTTACTTATAATTAGTTGGAGTGTGCAATGCAGGCAGATGCGCTCTGCAAATGTCTTGGCACTAGTGGGACTATAGCAAGGTCCAATAGCCACGTATAGGATGCCACTAGGTACACTGAGTGTTTGCTAGTATAATGGCTTACTTATAATTAGTTGGAGTGTGCAACGCAGGCAGATGCGCTCTGCAAATGTCTTGGCACTAGTGGGACTATAGCAAGGTCCAATAGCCACGTATAGGATGCCACTAGGTACACTGAATGTTTGCTAGTATAATGGCTTACTTATAATTAGTTGGAGTGTGCAACGCAGGCAGATGCGCTCTGCAAATGTCTTGGCACTAGTGGGACTATAGCAAAGTCCAATAGCCACGTATAGGATGCCACTAGGTACACTGAGTGTTTGCTAGTATAATGGCTTACTTATAATTAGTTGGAGTGTGCAACGCAGGCAGATGCGCTCTGCAAATGTCTTGGCACTAGTGGGACTATAGCAAAGTCCAATAGCCACAGATAGGATGCCACTAGGTACACTGAGTGTTTGCTAGTAAAATTGCTTAGTTTAAAAAAGTTGGAGTGTGCAATGCAGGCAGACGTGCTCTGCAAATGTCTTTGCACTAGTGGGACTATAGCAAAGTCCAATAGCCACAGATAGGATGCCACTAGGTACACTGAGTGTTTGCTAGTATAATGGCTTACTTATAATTAGTTGGAGTGTGCAACGCAGGCAGATGCCCTCTGCAAATGTCTTGGCACTAGTGGGACTATAGCAAAGTCCAATAGCCACGTATAGGATGCCACTAGGTACACTGAGTGTTTGCTAGTAAAATTGCTTAGTTTAAAAAAGTTGGAGTGTGCAATGCAGGCAGACGTGCTCTGCAAATGTCTTTGCACTAGTGGGACTATAGCAAAGTCCAATAGCCACAGATAGGATGCCACTAGGTACACTGAGTGTTTGCTAGTATAATGGCTTACTTATAATTAGTTGGAGTGTGCAACGCAGGCAGATGCGCTCTGCAAATGTCTTGGCACTAGTGGGACTATAGCAAAGTCCAATAGCCACGTATAGGATGCCACTAGGTACACTGAGTGTTTGCTAGTATAATGGCTTACTTATAATTAGTTGGAGTGTGCAATGCAGGCAGACGTGCTCTGCAAATGTCTTTGCACTAGTGGGACTATAGCAAAGTCCAATAGCCACAGATAGGATGCCACTAGGTACACTGAGTGTTTGCTAGTATAATGGCTTACTTATAATTAGTTGGAGTGTGCAACGCAGGCAGATGCCCTCTGCAAATGTCTTGGCACTAGTGGGACTATAGCAAAGTCCAATAGCCACGTATAGGATGCCACTAGGTACACTGAGTGTTTGCTAGTAAAATTGCTTAGTTTAAAAAAGTTGGAGTGTGCAATGCAGGCAGACGTGCTCTGCAAATGTCTTTGCACTAGTGGGACTATAGCAAAGTCCAATAGCCACAGATAGGATGCCACTAGGTACACTGAGTGTTTGCTAGTATAATGGCTTACTTATAATTAGTTGGAGTGTGCAACGCAGGCAGATGCGCTCTGCAAATGTCTTGGCACTAGTGGGACTATAGCAAAGTCCAATAGCCACGTATAGGATGCCACTAGGTACACTGAGTGTTTGCTAGTATAATGGCTAAGTTAAAATTAGTTGGAGTGTGCAACGCAGGCAGATGCGCTCTGCAAATGTCTTGGCACTAGTGGGACTATAGCAAAGTCCAATAGCCACAGATAGGATGCCACTAGGTACACTGAGTGTTTGCTAGTATAATGGCTTACTTATAATTAGTTGGAGTGTGCAACGCAGGCAGATGCGCTCTGCAAATGTCTTGGCACTAGTGGGACTATAGCAAGGTCCAATAGCCACGTATAGGATGCCACTAGGTACACTGAGTGTTTGCTAGTATAATGGCTTACTTATAATTAGTTGGAGTGTGCAACGCAGGCAGATGCGCTCTGCAAATGTCTTGGCACTAGTGGGACTATAGCAAGGTCCAATAGCCACGTATAGGATGCCACTAGGTACACTGAATGTTTGCTAGTATAATGGCTTACTTATAATTAGTTGGAGTGTGCAACGCAGGCAGATGCGCTCTGCAAATGTCTTGGCACTAGTGGGACTATAGCAAAGTCCAATAGCCACAGATAGGATGCCACTAGGTACACTGAGTGTTTGCTAGTATAATGGCTTACTTATAATTAGTTGGAGTGTGCAACGCAGGCAGATGCGCTCTGCAAATGTCTTGGCACTAGTGGGACTATAGCAAAGTCCAATAGCCACGTATAGGATGCCACTAGGTACACTGAGTGTTTGCTAGTAAAATTGCTTAGTTTAAAAAAGTTGGAGTGTGCAATGCAGGCAGACGTGCTCTGCAAATGTCTTTGCACTAGTGGGACTATAGCAAAGTCCAATAGCCACAGATAGGATGCCACTAGGTACACTGAGTGTTTGCTAGTATAATGGCTTACTTATAATTAGTTGGAGTGTGCAACGCAGGCAGATGCCCTCTGCAAATGTCTTGGCACTAGTGGGACTATAGCAAAGTCCAATAGCCACGTATAGGATGCCACTAGGTACACTGAGTGTTTGCTAGTAAAATTGCTTAGTTTAAAAAAGTTGGAGTGTGCAATGCAGGCAGACGTGCTCTGCAAATGTCTTTGCACTAGTGGGACTATAGCAAAGTCCAATAGCCACAGATAGGATGCCACTAGGTACACTGAGTGTTTGCTAGTATAATGGCTTACTTATAATTAGTTGGAGTGTGCAACACAGGCAGATGCGCTCTGCAAATGTCTTGGCACTAGTGGGACTATAGCAAAGTCCAATAGGCACGTATAGGATGCCACTAGGTACACTGAGTGTTTGCTAGTATAATGGCTAAGTTAAAATTAGTTGGAGTGTGCAACGCAGGCAGATGCGCTCTGCAAATGTCTTGGCACTAGTGGGACTATAGCAAAGTCCAATAGCCACGTATAGGATGCCACTAGGTACACTGAGTGTTTGCTAGTAAAATTGCTTAGTTTAAAAAAGTTGGAGTGTGCAATGCAGGCAGACGTGCTCTGCAAATGTCTTTGCACTAGTGGGACTATAGCAAAGTCCAATAGCCACAGATAGGATGCCACTAGGTACACTGAGTGTTTGCTAGTATAATGGCTTAGTTATAATGAGTTGGAGTGTGCAGAGGACAGGAGGGTACAGTGGCAGGATTGTGGTGCTCTGGGTAGAGGAATGGAAGCCTGCCTTTCTATTCCCTCCTAATGGTGAAATGCAGGGAGGAAATCCCTGACCTTGGCTACACAGATGCTGTTGCTGTTTGCAGGACCTGTCACCTATGGCTCTCTGACCCTGCCGGTTTGAGCCCTTAAAAGGACTGCTATAAAGTGCTCTCCCTATGCTGTCTAACGCTGTGTATGCAGCGCATACAGCTGTATCGGCTATAGGACTCAGGAGGACGGAGCTGCGACAGTGATGTCTGACACCAAAGACGCAGAAGGCAGATAATGGCGTCCGTGAAGAAAATGTCCGGTTTTATAATGCAGGGATGACCGTTACAAGAGTTAGGCCTTTGTTTCAGGTATACCCCCAGTGGTAAATTTTTTCGCCCATTCTTTGCAGAATGGACATTACAACGACAGGAGACCCGCTCCTTTGCAATGGGAACAATGTTTTGAGGCCCTCATGCACGTCTCTATGCAGGGACAACGTGGAGCCTCCCAATTTTTGGCTGCCCTGCCTAAGGGCTATACTAAAATAGACCCACTTCCTTACAATGGGAATTATATTATATTATACTAGCAAACACTCAGTGTACCTAGTGGCATCCTATACGTGGCTATTGGACCTTGCTATAGTCCCACTAGTGCCAAGACATTTGCAGAGCGCATCTGCCTGCGTTGCACACTCCAACTAATTATAAGTAAGCCATTATACTAGCAAACACTCAGTGTACCTAGTGGCATCCTATACGTGGCTATTGGACCTTGCTATAGTCCCACTAGTGCCAAGACATTTGCAGAGCGCATCTGCCTGCGTTGCACACTCCAACTAATTATAAGTAAGCCATTATACTAGCAAACACTCAGTGTACCTAGTGGCATCCTATCTGTGGCTATTGGACTTTGCTATAGTCCCACTAGTGCCAAGACATTTGCAGAGCGCATCTGCCTGCGTTGCACACTCCAACTAATTATAAGTAAGCCATTATACTAGCAAACACTCAGTGTACCTAGTGGCATCCTATACGTGGCTATTGGACCTTGCTATAGTCCCACTAGTGCCAAGACATTTGCAGAGCGCATCTGCCTGCGTTGCACACTCCAACTAATTATAAGTAAGCCATTATACTAGCAAACACTGAGTGTACCTAGTGGCATCCTATACGTGGCTATTGGACCTTGCTATAGTCCCACTAGTGCCAAGACATTTGCAGAGCGCATCTGCCTGCGTTGCACACTCCAACTAATTATAAGTAAGCCATTATACTAGCAAAAACTCAGTGTACCTAGTGGCATCCTATCTGTGGCTATTGGACTTTGCTATAGTCCCACTAGTGCAAAGACATTTGCAGAGCACGTCTGCCTGCATTGCACACTCCAACTTTTTTAAACTAAGCCATTATACTAGCAAACACTCAGTGTACCTAGTGGCATCCTATACGTGGCTATTGGACTTTGCTATAGTCCCACTAGTGCCAAGACATTTGCAGAGCGCATCTGCCTGCGTTGCACACTCCAACTAATTATAAGTAAGCCATTATACTAGCAAGCACTCAGTGTACCTAGTGGCATCCTATACGTGGCTATTGGACCTTGCTATAGTCCCACTAGTGCCAAGACATTTGCAGAGCGCATCTGCCTGCGTTGCACACTCCAACTAATTATAAGTAAGCCATTATACTAGTAAACACTCAGTGTACCTAGTGGCATCCTATACGTGGCTATTGGACTTTGCTATAGTCCCACTAGTGCCAAGACATTTGCAGAGCGCATCTGCCTGCGTTGCACACTCCAACTAATTATAAGTAAGCCATTATACTAGCAAACACTCAGTGTACCTAGTGGCATCCTATACGTGGCTATTGGACCTTGCTATAGTCCCACTAGTGCCAAGACATTTGCAGAGCGCATCTGCCTGCGTTGCACACTCCAACTAATTATAAGTAAGCCATTATACTAGCAAACACTCAGTGTACCTAGTGGCATCCTATCTGTGGCTATTGGACTTTGCTATAGTCCCACTAGTGCCAAGACATTTGCAGAGCGCATCTGCCTGCGTTGCACACTCCAACTAATTATAAGTAAGCCATTATACTAGCAAACACTCAGTGTACCTAGTGGCATCCTATACGTGGCTATTGGACTTTGCTATAGTCCCACTAGTGCCAAGACATTTGCAGAGCGTATCTGCCTGCGTTGCACACTCCAACTAATTATAAGTAAGCCATTATACTAGCAAACACTCAGTGTACCTAGTGGCATCCTATACGTGGCTATTGGACTTTGCTATAGTCCCACTAGTGCCAAGACATTTGCAGAGCGCATCTGCCTGCGTTGCACACTCCAACTAATTTTAACTTAGCCATTATTCTAGCAAACACTCAGTGTACCTAGTGGCATCCTATACGTGGCTATTGGACTTTGCTATAGTCCCACTAGTGCCAAGACATTTGCAGAGCGCATCTGCCTGCATTGCACACTCCAACTAATTATAAGTAAGCCATTATACTAGCAAACACTCAGTGTACCTAGTGGCATCCTATACGTGGCTATTGGACTTTGCTATAGTCCCACTAGTGCCAAGACATTTGCAGAGCGCATCTGCCTGCGTTGCACACTCCAACTCATTATAAATAAGTTGCATTGTCAGGGATATTTATTCTTTATTATTCTGCTGTTAATAAAGCTAGACCACCACTGCAATCTTCACCACCTCTCAATTTTTACTACCACATTTTCAGTCCACAATCTTGTCGCAATCAACATGAGTGGCAAAATGACAGATGCTGGTGGAAAGGGGAAGAGGCGTGGTGGAAAAGGCAAAAAAGGTTTTGTCTGTGGGGAAAGTGGCAAAGCTCCATTATCATCTGCTGAAGATAGACCATCTACCAGCAAAAGTAAGATGTCTACTACTTACCGTGGACAATCCGATGTGCTCCCTTTTTTACGGACACGAACAACAGGAAGAAAGGTAGATGATGGGCAAAAAAGGAAAATGCTTGAATGGATCTCAAGTGGTCCAACAAGTGCCCTCTCAGCCACTTCAAGTACCGCATCCAAAAAACACCAGTCCTCTGAGTTGTCATCCCAATCACACTTGATTTCTCCCAGCTCTGAAGTCTCCATCAGCCCTGCACAGTATGGTGGAACTGAGATGGCTGAGTCTGCAGAGCTGTTCAGTCACACTATAGCCTGGGAATCAGAGGTCTGCTCCCAAGCTACAGTGAATACAGAACAGGAAATGGTCTGCAGTGATGCCCAGAACCTTTGTGACTCTGATTCAGGCTGTGAGGACCAAGTTTCTGAGCATAATGTTGACCCTTTGTCACAAACTGTAACACCTGTGGTTATAGACAATGAGGAACATACTGATGAAGATGAGACGCAGATACCCGATTGGGATGACAACTTAAATATTCGGTCAGGGCAAGAAGAGGCTCGGTCTGAGGGGGAGGGGAGTGCAAACACAACAATTGATGATGAAGTTCTAGATCCCACCTACTGTCAACCCCCAGTCAGGCACTCGAGGAGGTCAACAGAGGCGGTGGAGGAGGATGCAACCGACGACGAAGTTACCTTGCGCCTTCCTGGACAGAGTCGGAGCACTGGTAGCACGTCTACAACTGCATCCTCAGCCACCACTCTGCCTATGAGCATTATTCGGGGTGGATCAACAGGTCGCATGGCCTCTAAGCCTTGCCTAGCCTGGTCCTTTTTTGACATAGAAAAAGATCGCCCAAATCATGTGATATGTAAAATTTGTCATGATTCTCTTAGTAGAGGTCAAAACCTCAGCACTTTGACAACTTCTTCCATGAATCGTCACATGAATAAATATCATAGGTCCCGGTAGGAAGCTCACTGTGCTGCAATGCTGCAAGAGCGAACCATCCACCGCCCGCCCCTTCCAGTGCATCCGCGCGCTCTTCATCTTCTAGGACTGTGGGGACAGCTGTCACACCTGTTTTTCCACGCCAAACTTCCACCACTGTAACCGCAACAGGCAGTTTGCTTGTAAGGTCGTCAGTTGGTTTGGAAGGGGAAACAAGTGAGTGTGTACAGCTCTCTCAGACATCGATAGCACCAACGTTGGATGAAGGCAACATCATGTCTCCGCCTGCACTTTCCTCACAAACCTGCATTTTTCCAGGGACACCCTACTCAACACCGTCTACACACAGCAGCCAGATCTCTGTCCCTCAGATGTGGTCAAATAAAAGGCCACTTCCTCCGACCCATGACAAAGCTAAGAGGTTGACTCTATCCCTCTGTAAGCTGTTGTCTACCAAAATGCTGCCTTTCCGCCTAGTGGACACACAGGATTTTAGAGACCTTATGTCTGTCGCTGTGCCCCAGTACCAGATGCCTAGTCGCCACTACTTCTCTAAGAAAGGTGTGCCCGCGCTACACCAGCATGTCGCACACAACATCACCGCTTCCTTGAGAAACTCTGTGTGTGAACGGGTGCATTTCACCACCGATACTTGGACCAGTAAGCATGGACAGGGACGTTACATGTCGCTGACTGGGCACTGGGTAACTATGGTGATAGATGGTGAAGGGTCTGCTGCACAAGTCTTGCCGTCCCCACGACTTGTGTGTCAATCCTCTGTCTGTCCAAGTTCCTCCACAGCTTCTGCATCCTCCACCTCATCTGGGTCCTCCACCTCCGCCCCAAGCCTGCCTGGTCAGGCCACCAGCGTTCTCACTGCGCAGAAGGAATCACGCACGCCTCATTACTATGCTGGCAGCAGAGCGCAACGGCATCAGGCGGTCTTTAGCTTGACATGTCTTGGGAATAAGAGTCACACAGCTGAGGAGTTGTGGTCAGCTCTGCGGTCCGAGTTTAATAAATGGTTGTCTCCACTCAACCTGCAGCCTGGTAAGGCCGTGTGCGACAATGCTGCAAACCTGGGTGCGGCACTTCGCCTGGGCATTGTGACACACGTACCTTGTATGGCTCACGTGTTGAACCTTGTCGTCCAGCAATTTTTAACACACTATCCCGGCCTAGATGGCCTTCTGAACAGGGCACGAAAACTGTCAGCTCACTTCCGCCGTTCAAGCGCCGCAGCAGAGCGACTTGCATCGCTCCAGAAGTCTTTCAGCCTGCCGGTTCATCGCCTGAAATGCGATGTGGCGACACGCTGGAATTCAACTCTCCACATGTTACAGCGACTGTGGCAGCACCGCAGAGCCCTGGTGCAATACGTCATGACGTATAGCCTGGGCCAACGAGATGCAGAGGTGGGGCAGATCACCCTGATGGAGTGGTCTCAGATCAAGGACCTATGCACCCTTCTGCACAGTTTCGACATGGCGACGAATATGTTTAGCTCTGACAATGCCATTATCAGCATGACGATTCCAGTCATTTACATGCTGGAGCACACGCTAAACACTATTCGGAGTCAGGGGGTGGGACAACATGAAGGGGAGGGACTACAGGAGGATTCATATGCGCAAGGGACAACAACATCACCAAGGTCCAGACGTTCATCATCACCAACGCAGCAGGCATGGGACCATGAGGAACAGGGATCGACAAGGGCGCATAGTAGCAGGCGAAATGTTGAGCAAGGTGCAGGAGAACATGAAGAAATGGAGGACGAACTGTCCATGGACATGGAAGACTCAGCGGATGAGGGAGACCTTGGTCAAATTTCAGTTGAAAGAGGTTGGGGGGAGATGTCAGAGGAAGAAAGAACGGGTAGCACCTCTATGCCACAAACACAGCGTGGACTTGGTCCGCATGGCTGCGCAAGACACATGAGTGCCTTTTTGTTGCACTACCTCCAACATGACAGTCGTATTGTCAAAATTAGAAGTGATGATGACTACTGGATTGCCACACTATTAGATCCCCGGTACAAGTCCAAATTTTGTGACATAATTCCAGCCATAGAAAGGGACGCACGTATGCAGGAGTATCAGCAGAAGCTGTTACTCGATCTTAGCTCGGCTTTTCCACCAAACAACCGTGCAGGTGCAGGGAGGGAATCTCCCAGTTGTAACTTGACAAACATGGGACGGTCTCGTCATCTTCAACAGTCTACCCGTACCAGTAGGACCGTATCTGGTGCCGGTAACAGCAATTTTATGGAATCTTTTCATAATTTTTTTAGACCCTCTTTTGCAAGGCCACCAGAGACAACAAGTCTGACACATACTCAACGGCTGGAGAGGATGATACAGGAGTATCTCCAAATGAACATCGATGCCATGACTGTGCAACTGGAGCCTTGCTCCTTTTGGGCTTCAAACCTAGAAAAATGGCCAGAGCTCTCCAGTTACGCCTTGGAGATTTTGTCGTGTCCAGCTGCCAGCGTTGTCTCTGAACGTGTATTCAGTGCTGCTGGGTGTGTGCTGACAGATAAGCGCACGCGTCTGTCCAGTGACAATGTGGACAGACTGACGTTCATCAAAATGAACAAGTCATGGATCCATAAGGAATTTACTACCCCTGTGTCATCCTGGGGAGAGTAAATGCTTGTTGATTTGGAATGTGCTTGATGCAAATCAAAACATCCTGTTTGCAACTAGGGCCCAAGTGCTGCCACTGATGGGGTGGGTGTCTGTGTGGCCCAATTTTTGGAAAAAAGGGAGACTCCGCTTGGAGTAACCCTTGCTTGCTGTGTTTTTAAAAGAAGCCAAGATGAACAGAGCTGGGATCAGGAAAGACTTTGCTACCTACCCCGGTGTCATCCTGGGGACGGTTAAGAATAGCGTATTTTTGAATGTGCTTGATGCAAATGTAGCTGTGAAGTGTACAACTGGGGCACAACTGCTGCCACTGAAGGGGTGGGTGTGTGTGGGGCCCAATTTTTGGAAAAAAGGGAGACTCCGCTTGGAGTAACCCTTGCTTGCTGTGTTTTTAAAAGAAGCCAAGATGAACAGAGCTGGGATCAGGAAAGACTTTGCTACCTACCCCGGTGTCATCCTGGGGACGGTTAATTATGGCGTATTTTTGAATGTGCTTGATGCAAATCAAAACATCCTGTTTGCAACTAGGGCCCAAGTGCTGCCACTGATGGGGTGGGTGTCTGTGTGGCCCAATTTTTGGAAAAAAGGGAGACTCCGCTTGGAGTAACCCTTGCTTGCTGTGTTTTTAAAAGAAGCCAAGATGAACAGAGCTGGGATCAGGAAAGACTTTGCTACCTACCCCGGTGTCATCCTGGGGACGGTTAAGAATAGCATATTTTTGAATGTGCTTGATGCAAATGTAGCTGTGAAGTGTACAACTGGGGCACAACTGCTGCCACTGAAGGGGTGGGTGTGTGTGGGGCCCAATTTTTGGAAAAAAGGGAGACTCCGCTTGGAGTAACCCTTGCTTGCTGTGTTTTTAAAAGAAGCCAAGATGAACAGAGCTGGGATCAGGAAAGACTTTGCTACCTACCCCGGTGTCATCCTGGGGACGGTTAATTATGGCGTATTTTTGAATGTGCTTGATGCAAATCAAAACATCCTGTTTGCAACTAGGGCCCAAGTGCTGCCACTGATGGGGTGGGTGTCTGTGTGGCCCAATTTTTGGAAAAAAGGGAGACTCCACTTGGAGTAACCCTTGCTTGCTGTGTTTTTAAAAGAAGCCAAGATGAACAGAGCTGGGATCAGGAAAGACTTTGCTACCTACCCCGGTGTCATCCTGGGGACGGTTAAGAATAGCGTATTTTTGAATGTGCTTGATGCAAATGTAGCTGTGAAGTGTACAACTGGGGCACAACTGCTGCCACTGAAGGGGTGGGTGTGTGTGGGGCCCAATTTTTGGAAAAAAGGGAGACTCCGCTTGGAGTAACCCTTGCTTGCTGTGTTTTTAAAAGAAGCCAAGATGAACAGAGCTGGGATCAGGAAAGACTTTGCTACCTACCCCGGTGTCATCCTGGGGACGGTTAATTATGGCGTATTTTTGAATGTGCTTGATGCAAATCAAAACATCCTGTTTGCAACTAGGGCCCAAGTGCTGCCACTGATGGGGTGGGTGTCTGTGTGGCCCAATTTTTGGAAAAAAGGGAGACTCCGCTTGGAGTAACCCTTGCTTGCTGTGTTTTTAAAAGAAGCCAAGATGAACAGAGCTGGGATCAGGAAAGACTTTGCTACCTACCCCGGTGTCATCCTGGGGACGGTTAATTATGGCGTATTTTTGAATGTGCTTGATGCAAATCAAAACATCCTGTTTGCAACTAGGGCCCAAGTGCTTCCACTGATGGGGTGGGTGTCTGTGTGGCCCAATTTTTGGAAAAAAGGGAGACTCCGCTTGGAGTAACCCTTGCTTGCTGTGTTTTTAAAAGAAGCCAAGATGAACAGAGCTGGGATCAGGAAAGACTTTGCTACCTACCCCGGTGTCATCCTGGGGACGGTTAATTATGGCGAATTTTGGAATGTGCTTGATGAAAATCAAAACATCCTGTTTGCAACTAGGGCCCAAGTGCTGCCACTGATGGGGTGGGTGTCTGTGTGGCCCAATTTTTGGAAAAAAGGGAGACTCCGCTTGGAGTAACCCTTGCTTGCTGTGTTTTTAAAAGAAGCCAAGATGAACAGAGCTGGGATCAGGAAAGACTTTGCTACCTACCCCGGTGTCATCCTGGGGACGGTTAATTATGGCGTATTTTTGAATGTGCTTGATGCAAATCAAAACATCCTGTTTGCAACTAGGGCCCAAGTGCTGCCACTGATGGGGTGGGTGTCTGTGTGGCCCAATTTTTGGAAAAAAGGGAGACTCCGCTTGGAGTAACCCTTGCTTGCTGTGTTTTTAAAAGAAGCCAAGATGAACAGAGCTGGGATCAGGAAAGACTTTGCTACCTACCCCGGTGTCATCCTGGGGACGGTTAATTATGGCGTATTTTTGAATGTGCTTGATGCAAATCAAAACATCCTGTTTGCAACTAGGGCCCAAGTGCTGCCACTGATGGGGTGGGTGTCTGTGTGGCCCAATTTTTGGAAAAAAGGGAGACTCCGCTTGGAGTAACCCTTGCTTGCTGTGTTTTTAAAAGAAGCCAAGATGAACAAGTCATGGGTCAGCAAAGACTTTATCTACCTACCCCGGTGTCATCCTGGGGACGGATAAGAATGGCGTATTTTTGAATGTGCTTGATGCAAATCAAAACATCCTGTTTGCAACTAGGGCCCAAGTCCTGCCACTGATGGGGTGGGTGTCTGTGTGGCCCAATTTTTGGAAAAAAGGGAGACTCCGCTTGGAGTAACCCTTGCTTGCTGTGTTTTTAAAAGAAGCCAAGATGAACAGAGCTGGGATCAGGAAAGACTTTGCTACCTACCCCGGTGTCATCCTGGGGACGGTTAATTATGGCGTATTTTTGAATTTGCTTGATGCAAATCAAAACATCCTGTTTGCAACTAGGGCCCAAGTGCTGCCACTGATGGGGTGGGTGTCTGTGTGGCCCAATTTTTGGAAAAAAGGGAGACTCCGCTTGGAGTAACCCTTGCTTGCTGTGTTTTTAAAAGAAGCCAAGATGAACAGAGCTGGGATCAGGAAAGACTTTGCTACTTACCCCGGTGTCATCCTGGGGACGGTTAAGAATAGCGTATTTTTGAATGTGCTTGATGCAAATGTAGCTGTGAAGTGTACAACTGGGGCACAACTGCTGCCACTGAAGGGGTGGGTGTGTGTGGGGCCCAATTTTTGGAAAAAAGGGAGACTCCGCTTGGAGTCACCTTGCGGTGTTTTACATGATTTTAGAATGGCGTGCCATGCCTATATCTGTGTGTCCTCCTCTTTTTCCTTGTCCAGCTGTTTTGTTTTCGCATGAGTATATGTCCTTGTCACTTTCCCATGTGTTTGTGTTGTGTTGTGAGTTGTTTGTCACCTTTTGGACACCTTTGAGGGTGTTTTCTAGGTGTTTTACTGTGTTTGTGATTGCCTGCCATTGTTTCCTATTGGCTCGAGTTCGGTTCGTCGAACGTTCGACGAGCCGAACTCGAACGGGAGCTCCGTTCGGCGAACCGACCTCGAGCCGAACCGGGACCGGTTCGCTCATCTCTACTCCTGGACATAGCATTCGAATTACCAGGTCCCTGAAGGCTGAAATGCGTAGTGGCCGGAAATCATGAACAATTACAATGGGCGTATGTGCTGTAGATCCTGCGTCAGTTGTAGCTTGGAACTTTGTCTTTTCACGGATTTGCCCGTCTCTCATGGTGTTGGGCTATTTTCGGATCAAAATGGTGTGTCCCTCCTTGGCCCGTATCATGGGTTATTTCAGGGGCAAATTTAACTCTCTTAGCACTTTTCTCCTTAATTGTGGCCGTTGAATTGTGGGGTCAAGGTCTATCCAACCAGCATATTTGTTGTTTTTCAGACAATTTAGGGCTCGTGCATAGTAATAATAACACAGGTTTCCAAGGGTAAAAATTTTTGAAAGATGTGATTTTTTTCATACTTTTGATCATTGGACTCAGTAAAAATATTGAAAAAATATCATCACGTACAGTTTTTTCACAAACACTGATTCTATAGGTGTTAGGGCCAGGTGGACGGGCAGACCCAGGAGGTGGATCCACTGGGCCGAACACCTTAATGAAGGCAAGGGGTCCGGTAGCCGGAGCACTACGGGTAGCAGGACAGTCCGTGCAAAAGAGTGGAATGGAGAAGTCCCTGGGACCACGGAGTCACTGATGGTAGTCCGGGTGACGGAGCTCAGGTTCGGAGGCCGAGATGTCAGGCAGAGTCCGGAACCGATGGAGCGAGAGGACGGGTCACCACAGGGATCAGAGATGGTACGGACTGACGGGATGGCAGATAGTCAGCGTTCGGGGTTCGGGAATCGGCAGGACCGGATGGCGAGGCAGGAGCGGCTCTAGAAGAGAGATAGGTAAGTATATCACAGAGACACAAGGAGACCTGACTCCTAGCTTAGGAAACACGAAGAACAGGCCCCGCCCACTTGGACATTAAACCCCTTTATACCCTGTACCTGTGTGTTCAATTTCCTGTCAGTGGACGCTGGCCCTTTAAGAGAGGGTCAATGACCGCGCGCGCGCCCTAATGCGCATGCGCGAGGCCCGGGTGCCAGAAGCCAGGGCAGGGAGCGGTGTATAGGAAGCAGGGGAGCCGGCCTGGAGCAGGGCTGCCGACGGGCGCCGGGAGCGGGGACCGGGCCGCCTGGGGACCGCAGGTGGTAGAGGCTGGAGACCGTGGAGCGGGGGATGTCTGCCAGAGGAGCCGGGGAGCGAAGCAGGGGACCCGGAGAGCGTGACAATAGGTTTCCAAAAGGTTAGAATTCTGAAAAGATTCCCTCCATACTTTTCTGAAGATGGTGCTCTAGTGTATTCAAGCGATGTTCCTGTGCTGATGGAAAATGTAACATTAAGTACAATGTGAGCGAGTGGAGACACGTCATTGTTTCATCCAAAAAGTCTGAAAGCTGTGCTACTGCTCAATGGCAGTAAGTATTCTTCAGTGTGTGTAGGGCATGTGTCGCGGGCAGAGGGGCCACGCACGCTACGCTCGGGTTCGGGGACTTCTGCTGCTGCTGCTGCTCGGTGGCTCGAGCGGAGGGCCAGATCCGGGGACTCGAGCAGCGCTCCTCGCCCACGAGTGAAAAGGGGGTGGTTTGTTTGGGGAGATAGTTAGTGACGTCACCCACAGGTCGTGGTGATAATGGGCACCACCACTGCTGGTGACGGGGATCCCGGGAGCGATGGCAGGGAGCAGCTAGGATGTTGGTTCCCCCTCCGTGGGTAGGGGTTGGTGATCCCGGGGCCCGGTGGCGGTACGGGGAGGCTGGATGGCTGGGGTGTACATACCGAGGGAGCCCGTTTGCCCGCAGGCGCTGGCCCTTGGATCTCTAGCCTATAGCGGTGGCTTTTTATCCTCACGGTGTGGACGGTTGCCTTCTGTCGGGTCTTGGGTGTTAGGGAACCCCTGGGATTCCGGTCACTCTCGGATTTGACCATTGTCGGCGGCTCCTAGCCTGGTCAGGGTCCAATGGCCCTGCCTTTGTGCTTGGTACAGATCCGCTCACCGGTTCAGTTCCCCTCGGGTCACCGCCCGTCCCCGGTCCTACGGTTCAGCTGACTTGTACCACCTCCTGCAGACGGCCACCACCGTCTGCCGACCTTGCTGACAGTGCCTGGGCTCCTACCCAGACACTAACAGTTTCTGTCCTCTCACTTTCCACTACAAAACTAAACTAACTGCTTTTTCCCGCCTCCAGGCCTGTGAACTCCTCGGTGGGTGGGGCCAACCGCCTGGCTCCGCCCCACCTGGTGTGGACATCAGACCCTGGAGGAGGCAACAAGGATTTTGTGTGACTGATGTAGACTATCCAGGGGAGGGGGTGTGTGTGATTTTGTGTTTGTGACTACCTGGCTAGTCCAGGGCGTCACACATGCTATGCACTTGGAAGAAAGCTGTGAGAATTTAGACTTTATTCTCAAGAAACTTAACTACAAGGAGCATGGATGGTCAATATGTGGTGGTCTAAAAATGTTCTCATTGCTTCTTGGGCAGCAAGGAGGATATATTAAATACCCATGCTGTTCTGCCTCATGGCAGCCTGCTAATAGTCATTCATTGAAATTTCTGTTACAACCCCTAGAGGTCATTGTTATTCTTTTGAATTGCTGAGTTTCCCTTTAAGCTAAATGTATTCTGGGTAAGGAATGCCTCCCTGAGCTGAGAAGAAGCCTGCAGCCATTTTCTCTTTGGATTTGTCAGGAAAGGACATGCCGACTTACCTCTCTGTACATTCACCCCTGCCTAGTGTAATCCGGTGAGCAAAGCAAATTACATGTGTTAGTGATAGAATCCTAGATGGAAGAGTGTAGTAAATGCATTGTACATTGTACTTCTACACCTTTAGTGTCATCCCTGTCTTGTTTGTCTAGATAAGATTTCTATGTATTGCAGATGCAGTGACCTTTCACCTACATTCTCGTAAGAACTGCATCTCATGTACTGTTATGCTATGTTAACTCTGTATTAACACTGTACTGACTGTAATCATTTTCTTGTTATAGTTTTTACCCGTATAAAACAGTATCTTGGATATACCGTATTCTGTCTTCAACTGCATCTTGGATATTCCTATATTCACTGTATATTCCATGTATACTGCAATCAAGTTCACGTTACCAGCTAATAAATCAAGGCTATTGAACTCCACAGTCTGTTTATTTGAAATGTGAACTAGGGTTTAGCTGTATGCTAGAGATTCACAGCATTACGTAAAAGAAGGCAGAACACATGCTTTTTGTGTGAATTGGAAAGCCAGGTTAGGACTCTTCACTGGAGCAAAAAAAATTGGCCAACAAGAACATCTTTGTAACCGGGACTCAAGAACATTGTTGCATAAAGCTTAGTTGATCCCACCTAAAGTTCTCTTGCCACCACTCCACTGTAAGCTTGGACTGATGAAGCTGTTTGTGAAAGCGCTACTGAAAGAAGGAGAGATGTTTAAGTACCTGTGTACCAAGTTTCAGGGACTGTCAGAATCAAGTCTGAAGGAAGGTGTGATGCCCTGGCAAAACCAGGTAGTTACAGATAGGCCCCCGCACAACACCTTTCCTCACTTAGGAAACACACAGCCGACCTGAAACCCTAGTCACCTAGGACCCTGAAGCCAGGACCGAAACCAGCGGCCTAGCTAATTAAATGATTGAGGGCAGGATTATAGGTCCTATCCCACCTAAAGTCCCTCAAAGAAGACAACAGCCCACTGATAGGGATAAGGCCACCGCCAGGGCCCTTAGATCCCACGGGCCAGCGCCTGCGGGCACGGCTCCTTAGGCCATATCCAGCCGGGAGCGGACTCCTGAGTTCCAGACCAGGCAGTCCACCATACACAAAAACAAGTGCAGAGTAAAGGACAGCGACCACCAGCCTGGGTGGGGGACCTGAATGCAACCGGCCGGGGCGGCAGGCCACCAGCACCTTTGGTTTACCGAAAGACTCGTGTGATTCATTTACTGTGAGTAACCAAACATCCCCCTGCTTGCTCAGGCGCGCCGGCCCTTGCCATCACCATACCCTGCACAAAGACACTGGGCCCCGGGGCAATCATCCCTACACACGGAGGGGTTAACATCCAGCTGCCACTACATCTCTCCCGGGTATCCCATAACGGCAGCGGTGGTGTCCCACCTCACCACACACCGTTGGTGGCGTCACAAACTTAATACGGCCTAGCCCATACATCTACATTCCTCCTTTTATTCGACATGTCCGCGAGACCCCCGGGTCGAGCCACTCTCTTAGAAGGTCTGGATCCGACCAACGGCGGCTGCTGGCACAGGGGCAGCACAAAAGCATTTTTGTGGGTTCGGATATTCAGAAACCCATGAATGAAGGATGACGTGTTTTAAACAATAATGAAAACTGTTGAAAAAAGGGCTTGGGACTCTTTGAAAGAAGCAATAAATACGTTTCTAGGTAACAACAAAGAATCAAAATTTAAGTCCATCGTGGAGAACATGCTGAAACGTTTCAAAGCCTTGGGTTGTCTAATGAATTTGAAGTTACATTTTTTACATTCCTATTTGGACTACTTGTCTGAAAACCTTGGTGCTGGTGGGAAGAACAAGAAGGTTTTCATCGGAATATCAAGGAGATGGAACGACGATACCAAAGTAAATGAAACGTGAACATGATTGCCGGATGCTTCACAGAGAAGATCCACAGGCCTTCTATAAGAGAAAAGGGGGATTTAGAGAAAAGGAAAAAGTGCAAGAATAAATTTCTAATAAAGTTGCAGAATGACTGTACAATAAATAAATGTATTTTATATATAAAATTGTGAATATTTTTGGTTACAATAAGTATTTTTCTTGTTCATGTCACTTGTATGTAACTTCACACATGGATTGTACAAAATCAATATTTGATGGTTAAAAAAAAAATATTTTTTTTTTTTTTAAATCAGGACATTAGAAAACATAATAATCAGTCACTGGATTTGAAGTTTCATAAACCAAAATTTTACATAGCTGTGTAATTTGTCGGGCACCCACCGACAATAGAATAGCGCCAGATTTAGGAAGCTGGCTGAGGTCTGCAAAGTCTGTAGCCAGGTGACAAAATTGTCCAACCTGGGTTTCTTCCTTAAGTAGTCTCTGGTATGATGATATGGTATAATCCTGGCAGCCGGAGTCGAAATCCCTAGATTGCGGTTATGATCTCCAATCGGAATTGGAGCCCCTAGATTGAAGCCATGTAGCCAAGTGATCCTCTAGTTGAAGCCAAAGTCCCTAGACCGAGTCCACAAGGCATCAAGCTGCATGGATAATGTTCATTTAAATGATGTGGATAGAAAGACTGAAGATATCTACATGTAGTCTGAAATCCATCATGAATCAATACTATTTTACACAGTCATAAGCAGCCCATGGGCATTCACCTGCATTCAAACCAATAACAGCTCATAGACCAGACAATCCATCTACCACTGGACCAAAGACAGGAAGTTAAATCCACTGCCTGCGGTAACCAACTTAATCCTATAGGCTACTCACACAACAAACCCAACAGAAAGGAAAAAAACATGGCTTCGATTATCCATCCAATGAAAACGCATAACCATTGTGAGCCATTGGACAATGCAATTGGACACTTGGTGACATGGTGCACGGCCCAATGAATCAAGTCTTTACTTCATATTCACGGTTTAAGCCCTTGGGTTCTAATGTGCCCAGAGTACATATCCAGAAAGATTCTCTTTCTTTGAGCTAAACACAAGTCAACAATACATTGTAAGCAGATTCTATTACCAGTCCCACACCATTTTGTGACGCATAATCACACAGTGATCCAATTAAGATTCCAAGTCATCGAACATGTCCAAGCCATACGCAGAGGAGGCAATAGAATTAGGAAGCTCAAAGAAAGGGAATCTTTCTGGATATATACTCTGGGCACATTGGAACCCAAAGGCTTAAACCATGAATATGAAGTACAGACTTGATTCATTGGGCCATGCATGGACATAATGGACATAATTCTAATAGGCAGGACAGGTAATAAGGAGCACAAGTTATATGCTAAAATGTGTTGTGTGACAAGACAGACACAGGAAAGGACATGATAACAGGTGTAGGGACCAACAAGGTGAGACAAGGGGTATCAGGATAGGGTCAAGTAGGTATGAATGTAGTAATGGGGCAGGCATAGAGAATTGTATGTGAATGTGAATTACAATAAATCACTAAGGAAAGGAATATGTGAGTGTGTGCCTAATGTAAACTAATATTGTACTGGCAAAATTATAGATGGAAAGGGAGAAGGGGAGGGGGGAGAGAGGAGGCTGTAATTGACTACAAGGGTATGAGTTATGAGTGATCATAGGGATAGTGTTACATAAGTGGAAATACCTATGGAGGACCGGATGTGTAAGCGCATACCTTATACAAACCTATAGAGTGCTGATGGGTGAGAGTGTGATGTTAGATATAAGACATCCTATAGTGAATAGTGAGCCGTAATCAAGTGCAACAGGGATATTTCACGTGACTATGGGAACCTGGAAGGTAAAGAAAGGGGAGAAAAAACTGTTAGACAAGGTAATCAGACATAATGTAACCAGTTGATCAGACATGATCACCTGGTTTGAGACCCCCTGCCTTACACTATATAGATATCATGTTCATTCCCCATCTATCTTGCTCAGGAGAGCATCTCCCTCCCCCGGCACCAAGAGCAGCTCATACTGAATTGTTACATTGACTAGTAACACTGCACACAGAAATGCACCTTAATATTCCACTGTTAACCCTTTCCTCCCAGCAGTAACACACAACTCCTCACCTTGATATCATGGTGATTTATGGTCAGAATGACTTCAATGCGATCAGTGATTTCTATTCTAGCTCTGCTCACATAGATTTTATATCCACACTCAACTATAGGCCGTTCTTCATATTTTGGGGGCTTTTAGTCAGATATACTAGTTTGTGCCTGTATAGTATTGGTGTAGATGGGAGTGTAGGGCATGGGTTACATGGCACTGTGGTGGAATACTGATGGGAGGTATTGGTGCTGTGTTTGATGCTTCTACTGGGTATTTTCCTACAAATACTGGAACAGCTCACTGCTTAGAATGATCCTTCCCAGCTCTATAATATATTATATATACCCCACAATGCAGGCTCACACACACATTTGTCTCAAGTGTGTTGTAGGGACACAGATACAGTCTTGGTCATGTGACTAAAGGCTACTTTACACACTGCGATATCGGTCCCGATATCGCTAGTGTGGGTACCCGCCCCCATCTGTTGCGCGACACGGGCAAATCGCTGCCCATGCCGCACAACACCGACCAGACCCGTCACACATACTTACCTGCCCGGCGACGTCGCTGTGTCCGGCGAACCGCCTCCTTTCTAAGGGGGCGGTCCGTGCGGCGTCACAGCGACGTCACTGAGCGACGGCCCAATAGCAGCGGAGGGGCGGAGATGAGTGGCCGGAACATCCCGCCCACCTCCTTCCTTCCTCATAGCGGCTGGGAGGCAGGTAAGGAGAGGTTCCTCGTTTCTGCGGTGTCACACGGAGCGATGTGTGCTACCGCAGGAGCGACGAACTACATCGTTACTGCTGCAGTAACGATAATCGAGAATGGAGACCCATGTCACCGATGAGCGATTTTGCACGTTTTTGCAACGATGCAAAATCGCTCATCGGTATCACACGCAGCAACATCGCTAATGCGGCCGGATGTGCGTCACAAATTCCGTGACCCCAACGACTCCGCATTAGCGATGTCGCAGCGTGTAAAGCCCCCTTTAGTGGGAGTGATGTACAGGGTCTTAGCAGTAAAGAGTATTCCATATTTCTGCCAGATACCCACAGAGATATTGAAATCTGAAAAAAGAGACTTCTGCTCATTGAAGGTAAGAACTACTCACATAGCGTTCAACTCCACAGCAAACGAGTGCTCTAGCACTGGCATCTCAGCAGGGATATTCCCCTACTACACATGTGTGTCTAGGTCACTGTGACAGTTTACAGGACATAACTCAGGGCACCTAGACAGAAGGCAGAGGGACTACTTTCTATTTCTGGTGTAGAGCTTAGTACAATATATATATATTTATACTATTACATGGGACACATGTACCTTGTATTACCATTATTCGCTGTATATGAACCCCTTTTCTCCGGGCATTATTTGTCTATAGCATTTTTCACGAACCTGAGGCAACTGAGAACCCTTCAGTGAAGGAATTCCACTAACCCTCACAATACCTACCAGGGGCCTCCCTGCAGTAACTCAGGTAGTTGTACCCATTCTCTTTCCGCATTCTATGTGTTCTTCTTCTTTCTTCTTTTTTTTCTTTTTTCTTCTTTTTATTTCTATCATGTAGTTCAGGGGTTTATAGATATATGTCCTGCATCTCATATTTCCTTTAGTGGTGCTTCTTACCCATTCTCATATCATTTACCCTAGTATTTCATGATCCTGAGGCGACTGAGAACCCTTTAATAAAGGAATCCTTTTTCACCTGAATTGTCAAGTGATACTTACCAGTGACTATCACGTAATGTTACAGGTAGTTCCATTTTCTTCCTCTTCTTTCTCTCCTTTCTTCTTTGTCACACGGTCCATTGTGTTATAGCCCACGTGTCATGATAACACTTGTACCATCTTTTCATTTAGATTCCACCTACAATTATTTACCGATTCCAGTTCTGGAATAGGCTTTCATCATCTACTCACTAGAATTCTCAAGTTCATAAGGTACTGAGACATATACATGTTCACACCATTATAAAGAACAAAGTATAAACATTGAGGTTTTTCTCACACCCATGTTCCTGTGTTCTTTGATATGATATGTGTTCATTTCCTTCACTATATAGGATTGCAAGTTTTCCATTTGTACCTTAATGGCAATGACGCTATACAATTGAACACATATCATCCTGTTATCCATATAGGTGTGTATTTACCTGCTTGACTATTTTTGGTTGTTTGATCCAGAATGTTTCTCCAGATAGGTCATGTGGAAATTTTCTTTCCTCAGTACAAATGTTTTCACTATGGCTTTGGAAAATTTTTTTGTATGTGCATCATGGTCATTTGACCCATTGTACTCTCAAGTAGCAATATATTGTACTGTTATGTTGTACTATGTACTAATTACGTGTTTATATGGTTTTGTAACCCTTTATGATCTTAGATAACTTTATCCTTGATAAAGACCTAAAAACAAGCTCGAAACGTTGGATGAATTATCCTTTTGCACAAATAAAGAATTTTCAGCATTCTAAGAGTTCTTTTCTTACGTTATTGATCACTATAGTGTGCCAGAGCTATTTCTATTGAATTGACTCTTATTTTTTCTGAGCACCTGCTATATACACAGTGAGCCAGACATATTCAATTTTCATTCAGAAGGCAGAGGGAAGCCTTAGCAGCTGAGCCTATATCTTGGCTTGTGAGCATTAGAACAGGCCGGCGATTACAGGGTAACATGAAAAATGTCCAGCTTGCATTATGACTAGAACATGACAATATCCTTTTAAGTACTAACCTATGATGCGTTCCTAAGCAGTTGATGTTATATGTTCTACATTTCATTTTCTGCATACTTTACAAGTAGTAGAATTTGCTTTGATATAGGCAACTGGATTTTCATTTTTTTTCTGTTTATCAGTAGGACTTCAAAATAACAAAGGTGATCGCCTCCCGTTGCCTGGGAACCGTCCAGGCACAAGAGGGCTATGTGTCACCAGAAGGCGCACACACTCCCTCAAGGCCGGCAGACGTGCAATCCCAGGCACCTTCCAGTACCGACCAAGGTAGCGTCCTCCGAAACTACACTTGATCTTAGCCAAAAGGCCGAGAAGCTATAACCCGAATTGGTTACGGCCTTGAGTGGCACCCTGGCCTATACCGGACACATCTTAGGGAGAGGGAGACAAACCCACGCCTACAGAAGACATTTTGTCACCCAAGCCAAACCCTTGAAAAGGCTGTTTTGCAGAGCAAAAACAAGGAGAATGGTGCTTTTTGCAGCCGCCGCCCACTGCAATGAATCTGAATAACTCCTCCTTTTGGGCACAAGCACCTCCCCTCCCCCTTGCAGTCTTTCCAATTCATGATACAAAAAGACGGACGGACAGGACAGGACAGGACCATCTGCCTGACTTTCCGTCACTGCCACCCTTTGCCATCCTTGCCCGTAGAAAGCCCTTTCATCATCCCCAAACCCTAATCTTTTCCCTTCCCTTCCCAGCTGCGTCTCACTCCCTTTCATTAGGAAGTGAGCGCAGCCTTTTCTCCGTTCTGCACATGCGCGACGTTAAACACAAATGCGCAGGCGTGCGTTCCATTAGCCTCACTGCATTCCACTCCCATACAGGAAGTGGGCACAGCTATTACTACGGTCGCACATAAAAGAACCCACGGCCACCACTGCACATAGCTGACTCCACCACAGGACACCCACTTCTACACCAACGCAGGTAAGACAGGATCGGCACCTCTATGCTCCCGTTACAATCAGGCTCAGTCACCATGTGATAACGCTCTCAACTCTTTAGTTGCAGGCTCCCCTTGCTTCACCTCCACTGGCTGTGCTGCCATTTCCTCTCCCACCTGGAAGGTATACTTTATTCCACTATTTTCCTGTTTCTCTCTTCCCCCTTTTCCCATAACCTACTTTTATCTGCATTTGTGGGGTATCTATATGCTATTTACATCATAGTTTTATTCATTAATATGGAAGGGAAGAGTGCCCATGAGAGTGTTGAACTGCGGAGAGCAAAAGATTAAGCTGCTCCGATTTGCCACCATTGATAAGCTGTTCTCAGTAGATACACATGCTATCCAAACAGCAGCATCCACCATTGCTTCAGCCCACCCATTCAGTGACAGCTCACCAAGTCAGCCAGAGGAGTGGTGTAAGGAATTACACGTAGGCACTGACTCCACACCTTCACATCACAAGAAGGGGGTCTACAGGCTAGTGCAAGAATACGAGCAAGTCTTCAGCAAACATCCGCTAGACTTTTGAAAAATAAAAGGGGTCAAACACTACATCCCCACAAGTGCACACCCACCCATCAAAGAGAGATATAAGCCAAATCTACCTGCACATTACCAGTGTACCAAGGACATGTTGAGCAACATGAAGGAGGCTGGGGTTATCCGTGACAGTTGTAGCCTCTGGGCAGCTCCGTTGGTCCTGTTAAAGAAGAAGGACAGCACCACTCCCCTGTATTGAGGAATAGCTAGCTGCATTGACAACTGCAAATTATTTTTCTACCCTTGATCTCACTAGTCACTATTGGCAAGTGTCCGTTGCTGAGGCAGACCGGGAGAAGACCGCCTTTGCCACCCCGATGGGTCTCTGCGAGTTCAAAAGCATGCCCTTCGAGCTGTGCAATTTGCCAGGAACCTTCCAGAGGCTGATGGAATGCTGCTTGGGACACCGAAACTTTGAAACGGTACTGCTATACCTTTATGATGTTATTGTTTATTCTAACGCAAACAAGATTTTAGGGTGTATAAAAAGGGAGATTAGATCCGATGATCCCAACGTATTGTTACCCCTCTATAAATCACTTGTAAGGCCACATCTGGAATATGGGGTAAAGTCCTGAGCAGGTTGATAACCATTGGTTTGAGCATGGTAGGGTGTAGTACGCATCTTCCTGCATCGGTAAAAGCTGCAGAAGTCCTTGAAGATTTCCGCTTCAAAGGCAGTGCCTTGATCTGTGAGGACTCTCTCTGAGTAGCCATGAGGTCTGCATAAGTGTGCTTGGAAGACCTTCGCTGCAGTATGGGCCATTAGATCTTTGACTTGTACCACAACCATAAATCTCGAGTAGTTGTCTACCATCGTAAGTGCATACGTGAGCTCACCTCGATATTCTGCAACAAAACTCCCTTTTTCGATTTCAGTTTCAGCAAACACTCCTCTTCCTGTAGAAAATATTTATCATTACCTAAGACAGTCATTCTAATGCATGACAATATTAAGGCAATTTAGTTAAAACTTGTTTTAACTCACCTTTAAGGGGATTGATGTATTTCATGGTCAATCCAGGTTTGTCAGTGATGGCACTGACATAATGTATGGCGTCTTTTTCGGGCGTTATCCTTTGCCTTTTCATTGTGAAAATCCAGTTGCCTATATCAAAGCAAATTCTACTACTTGGAAAGTATGCAGAAAATGAAATGTAGAACATATAACATCAACTGCTTAGGAACGCATCATAGGTTAGTACTTAAAAGGATATTGTCATGTTCTAGTCATAATGCAAGCTGGACATTTTTCATGTTACCCTGTAATCGCCGGCCTGTTCTAATGCTCACAAGCCAAGATATAGGCTCAGCTGCTAAGGCTTCCCTCTGCCTTCTGAATGAAAATTGAATATGTCTGGCTCACTGTGTATATAGCAGGTGCTCAGAAAAAATAAGAGTCAATTCAATAGAAATAGCTCTGGCACACTATAGTGATCAATAACGTAAGAAAAGAACTCTTAGAATGCTGAAAATTCTTTATTTGTGCAAAAGGATAATTCATCCAACGTTTCGAGCTTGTTTTTAGGTCTTTATCAAGGATAAAGTTATCTAAGATCATAAAGGGTTACAAAACCATATAAACACGTAATTAGTACATAGTACAACATAACAGTACAATATATTGCTACTTGAGAGTACAATGGGTCAAATGACCATGATGCACATACAAAAAAATTTTCCAAAGCCATAGTGAAAACATTTGTACTGAGGAAAGAAAATTTCCACATGACCTATCTGGAGAAACATTCTGGATCAAACAACCAAAAATAGTCAAGCAGGTAAATACACACCTATATGGATAACAGGATGATATGTGTTCAATTGTATAGCGTCATTGCCATTAAGGTACAAATGGAAAACTTGCAATCCTATATAGTGAAGGAAATGAACACATATCATATCAAAGAACACAGGAACATGGGTGTGAGAAAAACCTCAATGTTTATACTTTGTTCTTTATAATGGTGTGAACATGTATATGTCTCAGTACCTTATGAACTTGAGAATTCTAGTGAGTAGATGATGAAAGCCTATTCCAGAACTGGAATCGGTAAATAATTGTAGGTGGAATCTAAATGAAAAGATGGTACAAGTGTTATCATGACACGTGGGCTATAACACAATGGACCGTGTGACAAAGAAGAAAGGAGAGAAAGAAGAGGAAGAAAATGGAACTACCTGTAACATTACGTGATAGTCACTGGTAAGTATCACTTGACAATTCAGGTGAAAAAGGATTCCTTTATTAAAGGGTTCTCAGTCGCCTCAGGATCATGAAATACTAGGGTAAATGATATGAGAATGGGTAAGAAGCACCACTAAAGGAAATATGAGATGCAGGACATATATCTATAAACCCCTGAACTACATGATAGAAATAAAAAGAAGAAAAAAGAAAAAAAAGAAGAAAGAAGAAGAACACATAGAATGCGGAAAGAGAATGGGTACAACTACCTGAGTTACTGCAGGGAGGCCCCTGGTAGGTATTGTGAGGGTTAGTGGAATTCCTTCACTGAAGGGTTCTCAGTTGCCTCAGGTTCGTGAAAAATGCTATAGACAAATAATGCCTGGAGAAAAGGGGTTCATATACAGCGAATAATGGTAATACAAGGTACATGTGTCCCATGTAATAGTATAAATATATATATATTGTACTAAGCTCTACACCAGAAATAGAAAGTAGTCCCTCTGCCTTCTGTCTAGGTGCCCTGAGTTATGTCCTGTAAACTGTCACAGTGACCTAGACACACATGTGTAGTAGGGGAATATCCCTGCTGAGATGCCAGTGCTAGAGCACTCGTTTGCTGTGGAGTTGAACGCTATGTGAGCAGTTCTTACCTTCAATGAGCAGAAGTCTCTTTTTTCAGATTTCAATATCTCTGTGGGTATCTGGCAGAAATATGGAATACTCTTTACTGCTAAGACCCTGTACACCACTCCCACTAAAGGGGGCTTTACACGCTGCGACATCGCTAATGCGGAGTCGTTGGGGTCACGGAATTTGTGACGCACATCCGGCCGCATTAGCGATGTTGCTGCGTGTGATACCGATGAGCGATTTTGCATCGTTGCAAAAACGTGCAAAATCGCTCATCGGTGACATGGGTCTCCATTCTCGATTATCGTTACTGCAGCAGTAACGATGTAGTTCGTCGCTCCTGCGGTAGCACACATCGCTCCGTGTGACACCGCAGAAACGAGGAACCTCTCCTTACCTGCCTCCCAGCCGCTATGAGGAAGGAAGGAGGTGGGCGGGATGTTCCGGCCACTCATCTCCGCCCCTCCGCTGCTATTGGGCGGTCGCTCAGTGACGTCGCTGTGACGCCGCACGGACCGCCCCCTTAGAAAGGAGGCGGTTCGCCGGACACAGCGACGTCGCCGGGCAGGTAAGTATGTGTGACGGGTCTGGTCGGTGTTGTGCGGCATGGGCAGCGATTTGCCCGTGTCGCGCAACAGATGGGGGCGGGTACCCACACTAGCGATATCGGGACCGATATCGCAGTGTGTAAAGTAGCCTTTAGTCACATGACCAAGACTGTATCTGTGTCCCTACAACACACTTGAGACAAATGTGTGTGTGAGCCTGCATTGTGGGGTATATATAATATATTATAGAGCTGGGAAGGATCATTCTAAGCAGTGAGCTGTTCCAGTATTTGTAGGAAAATACCCAGTAGAAGCATCAAACACAGCACCAATACCTCCCATCAGTATTCCACCACAGTGCCATGTAACCCATGCCCTACACTCCCATCTACACCAATACTATACAGGCACAAACTAGTATATCTGACTAAAAGCCCCCAAAATATGAAGAACGGCCTATAGTTGAGTGTGGATATAAAATCTATGTGAGCAGAGCTAGAATAGAAATCACTGATCGCATTGAAGTCATTCTGACCATAAATCACCATGATATCAAGGTGAGGAGTTGTGTGTTACTGCTGGGAGGAAAGGGTTAACAGTGGAATATTAAGGTGCATTTCTGTGTGCAGTGTTACTAGTCAATGTAACAATTCAGTATGAGCTGCTCTTGGTGCCGGGGGAGGGAGATGCTCTCCTGAGCAAGATAGATGGGGAATGAACATGATATCTATATAGTGTAAGGCAGGGGGTCTCAAACCAGGTGATCATGTCTGATCAACTGGTTACATTATGTCTGATTACCTTGTCTAACAGTTTTTTCTCCCCTTTCTTTACCTTCCAGGTTCCCATAGTCACGTGAAATATCCCTGTTGCACTTGATTACGGCTCACTATTCACTATAGGATGTCTTATATCTAACATCACACTCTCACCCATCAGCACTCTATAGGTTTGTATAAGGTATGCGCTTACACATCCGGTCCTCCATAGGTATTTCCACTTATGTAACACTATCCCTATGATCACTCATAACTCATACCCTTGTAGTCAATTACAGCCTCCTCTCTCCCCCCCTCCCCTTCTCCCTTTCCATCTATAATTTTGCCAGTACAATATTAGTTTACATTAGGCACACACTCACATATTCCTTTCCTTAGTGATTTATTGTAATTCACATTCACATACAATTCTCTATGCCTGCCCCATTACTACATTCATACCTACTTGACCCTATCCTGATACCCCTTGTCTCACCTTGTTGGTCCCTACACCTGTTATCATGTCCTTTCCTGTGTCTGTCTTGTCACACAACACATTTTAGCATATAACTTGTGCTCCTTATTACCTGTCCTGCCTATTAGAATTATGTCCATTATGTCCATGCATGGCCCAATGAATCAAGTCTGTACTTCATATTCATGGTTTAAGCCTTTGGGTTCCAATGTGCCCAGAGTATATATCCAGAAAGATTCCCTTTCTTTGAGCTTCCTAATTCTATTGCCTCCTCTGCGTATGGCTTGGACATGTTCGATGACTTGGAATGTTAATTGGATCACTGTGTGATTATGCGTCACAAAATGGTGTGGGACTGGTAATAGAATCTGCTTACAATGTATTGTTGACTTGTGTTTAGCTCAAAGAAAGAGAATCTTTCTGGATATGTACTCTGGGCACATTAGAACCCAAGGGCTTAAACCGTGAATATGAAGTAAAGACTTGATTCATTGGGCCGTGCACCATGTCACCAAGTGTCCAATTGCATTGTCCAATGGCTCACAATGGTTATGCGTTTTCATTGGATGGATAATCGAAGCCATGTTTTTTTCCTTTCTGTTGGGTTTGTTGTGTGAGTAGCCTATAGGATTAAGTTGGTTACCGCAGGCAGTGGATTTAACTTCCTGTCTTTGGTCCAGTGGTAGATGGATTGTCTGGTCTATGAGCTGTTATTGGTTTGAATGCAGGTGAATGCCCATGGGCTGCTTATGACTGTGTAAAATAGTATTGATTCATGATGGACTACATGTAGATATCTTCAGTCTTTCTATCCACATCATTTAAATGAACATTATCCATGCAGCTTGAAATCCATCCAATAAGAGAAGCAACCTTGTACAACCAATCTGATAAGGGCACAGTATATCCTAAGGGAAGGTTATGGCGGATGCAGGAAGATGCGCACTACACCCTACCATGCTCAAACCAATGGTTATCAACCTGTTCAGGACTTTACCCCATATTCCAGATGTGGCCTTACAAGTGATTTATAGAGGGTTAACAATA